>NC_133332.1:64475216-64570120 GCF_042186555.1 Aquarana catesbeiana
ACTGGGCAAAACCGTTTTTGGCCACATAAAGTGGCAAAGTGGCTCTCCTGTGCTTGATGACCTACCTGGTACGGGATCCGACACTTCTGGGTAGGGGGCACGCTGGCTGTGCTGTGATTAGACACAGCATAAGCCAATCAGCGTGTACAGACCAATGGATGGCTGCCGACATCCGCTGATCAGTGAGGAGACAGACAGGACAGAGCTCTGCATATGTAAACAATAGAGACCTCTGTCCTGTCAGCAAGGATGTGCTGGATTTTCTTTCCCTGCAAAGCAGAGAATAAAAACCAGCGCAGCACACAGTACACACACAAACAGTGATTAGGCACACATTTTACCTGGAACGAAACTGCTTCTGAATGAACTCCTCTACGCAGCAATTATTTAAAATACCTGCATGTGCACAGATGTGCTACTGGTCTCTTCCAGGCATTGGGAGCTGAAAGAGACTGGCAGCACATCTGCTCACATGTAGTGAATATCCTCGCATTTGTGCACATCCATGATAATCTGACGGACATGTGCTGCAAAGTTACGCCTTAGTAACCTACTGCCTCCTGGGGATAACTGTGACTTAGCAGTCCCAGGAGGCAGCAGGGCCCAGCCTAGGCCAGATACCAGATTTTGTTGGCATAAGGGGGAGGGCCAAAAAGAAGATGTTTTGAGTTTAGTTCCGCTTTAAAGGGGTTGTAAAAGTTTGTTTAAAAAAAAAAAAAAAACAAATATGTCATTCTTGCCTCCTCTGTGTAAGGGTTTTGCACAGAGGGGCCCCAATCCTCCCCTTCTGTGGTCCCTCAGTGGCGCTCCTGGCTCCTCCTTCTTGAGTGCCCCCACGGAGACCTGCATTCCATGGGGGGCATGCTCCCGAGTCCTGCTGCTGCGTCCATTGACATAGACAGCAGGACTTGGCCCTGCCCCCCGTGTCCCGCGTCGCTGGCTTTGATTGACAGTGGGCGCCAATGCTCCTGCTATTAATCCAATGAAGACTCGAGACAGCGGCTGGAGCTGCTCTTCCCATCCCCGTCGCTGAAATGATCGGGTTTAGGTAAGTAAAATGGGGGCTGCTGCACTACAAAAGGTTTTTCAACTGAATGCATTCAGTTGAAAAACCTTGAGGGTTTAAAACCCTATTTAATTATCTGTTGGAGGCAAAGGCCAAGGACCTTTTTATAAAGTAAAGTAAAACCCTAGCCATCATTTATTTGTGGTGAAAATTTTTGCAAACCTGCAGGGCTTGTGAAATGAAATAAAAATGTGTCAGTGTCCTCACAGTTTGTTTAGGGGAGAGGAGGCATGGGCTGAAACATGTTACATCCTAAATACGGGTAACATGTTCCAAAATGTGAACTTTTTTGTTTAATTTGAGAAGCAGTAACCCACAGAAGTGATTGATAATGAATTAAGTTTGGGGGTCATTACATAGACAGGTTTCTTTGTAGGGAGCCCCAAATACTAAAGTGCTCTGGTAAGCAAAAAACAAACGGCTTTAATGGTAATTGCCTCTGACCCGCAACCACAATTGATTAGTGAGGCCAGCACTCACAGTAATAGATCAGTATTGATGAGGGGGATGGACAGGCCAAAGTCAGCAACTTGAAAGCCAGATGCTATTTGCTTAACAGAGCTTCCTGGTGTTCTTTGCTTTCTTGGGGCATTCGTCAACAAATCTGGGAGTCACCAGGGCCACCAGAACTAATGCTCCCATTGGAAGTTTCCCCCTTTATTCCTGTCCTGGCGACCACCCAAAATTGGAAATTTTCTTTCACTTTTTTGTGATAACAGTCACTAAGACAAATAAAGAGGGCAAATCTCCCTAACGTGTTTCAGTATGTGCATAAAAAAAAATGCAGCATACTGTACTTTTTAGTACATGAAAGCACAGGAATGATGTAAACTAGACTTTTTTCTTACATATGGGTTTGTGCTGCGTTTAAAAACACATGACTGATTCTGGTGTGTACGAGCCCTAAAAGTCCTTGAGACAGCAGCAGTGATTGGCAGAGAATGTATTGGTGAGATTGGACAGTTTTAGTCTCAGATAACCTTCTACATAACACTTGTTCCTCCAGGCCATTGTGCAAAGGTTCAGTTGGAAGATTTCTGACACTCTACACAGGCAGAACACCCTGGAGGCAGAGCTAGTCAGTGCAAGACCTTAAGATGAACAGATGGGCAGAAAATACTAGTCTAGGACATTGCATCTACTGACAGATGTTCAGTGTTAAGCCATAAGGCTGCATGTTTTAGCTACTGATTCCATAAAATATTACATAAATATACTCCAGGCTTCTCCTTGGACCTGTGGTGTTTTTTTGTGCTGGTCTCAGTGTTTATGTAGCCTTGTACAAAATGGAAGGAGGTTGGCCATTCGTCACGTCAGCTAGGGATATATACTTGCATAAGGCGTGCATTCTTTGTACTGAGAAATGCTTCAGCTTGTAAGGGTATCTGTCGGAGGTCGCAAAACAGACTTCCAACATCTTCCACCTCCTATTTGGCTTTAGCTGAGCCGAGGGAGCTCCTCTAATCAAACCCGTTATGATCTTGGGCAGTTTTAAGCATGTGGTTAAATGGACAAACCGAGAATACCTTCAGTAGAAGTCACACATCAAAACAATCAGTAGATCCAGAAATATTGGCTACATGTGTATGCAATTTTCTCAAAGCATTGAGCGTGGCTTATCCTTGCTGTCTTCTAATTCCAATAACACAGGCACATTGAAGGATGATAAAAGGGGAAAACGCTGCCTTCAGGTTTAAAAAAAAAAAAAAAGGAAAAGCTGCCAGCACTGAAAATTCAGATCCTAGAATTTAACAATTAAAGAAAAAAGTGCAGCGCTACAAATCAATGAATAACATATGTGACAGTAAAGTGCAAAAAAATCTATACAAAAGATGCATCTAAATAGTACTATGTGTAAAAAGGGTTAATCCAGTCCACAGTAATATCGAAGGCCCACAAATGTAAAATAATGGGTGAGATAAAGTGAAAAGACACCTTGTAAAAAGTCCTTATAGACACTCTGAAAAGTGATTCACAGTGCACCTCAACCATAAGTGCAATAGAGCTCCTTACCAGAACTTATTGACCTCTGTTACAGATGGTCATAAAGCACTTTAGGGGATTTAGGTCTCCCTCAAACCAATCTGCATCTTTCTTCAGAGCCAATATGTAACGTGTCACCAACATCGCTCAAAGATAAGACATAATAGAAGATTAAAATGCGCACTCATGAGTTGATAAATCAAAACCGGCTTGTCGAGTGTTCGTGGCTCCGAATGGCATTCCTACGGGCTTGTAAGCTAGCAGTCCCAAATCATCCAATGATGTGCGTGAGGACATCACTGTCCTAGCCCCCACCCTATGCATTTCATCGGATGAGGTTGTCTTGTGTGATGACTAAACGCAAAGGGTGGGGCCTATGACTGACGTCATCACGCACGCAGACCTCATTGGATGGTCAGGAATGTTAGCGTTCCTATGGGCTTGTAAACTATTCGGAGCCATGAACACGTGTAAAGCCGGTTTTTATTTCTCAACATGTGGTTAAGCATTTTAGTAATTTCAATATAACTTTAGTTATGTCTTTGATTATGCTGTTGTATCATAAGCTCAGTTTGATTGCTCAGGTCTGTAACTAGATTTGGTTAAGTTTTTCTGTTAGGGAATTGATGAGTCTCAGATTTTTTAGAAGAGATGTTTTTCAGACATTTCCTACTGTGACAAGTTCTAACATGAGTTTGTCTGGTTTCATTACACTAAAGCTCTCCCTATAAACAAATTAATGGATAAAATAATTTAATATTATATATAACTTTTTTTTTTCCCCCATTTTTCAGGCCTAAAGACAGAGTTTAAACAGGAGGAACCTGACCCTGGTTACCGGAGCCCAAATGCATCTGGTCCTCCACAGTCCTTGTTGAACCGCAAAAGACCATTTGAAGAAAAGGGAAAGGGATTCTATGAACACCGCGATGACAGAAGGTGTGTACAACTGGGGATTGCTCATTCTAGATAGGAAGTTACAGATTGGTTTGGTTTGAAACTTCTGACTCCAGCTTGTTGTAAAAACTTTGTTAAGAAATGTGTAAAGATTTTAAGGAAAGCACGGTTTGTTTTCATATTATTTTTATTAGTGTGTGTGTGTATCCGTCTTGAGGCTAGGACCCTGGACCAAATACTATTGCTGTGCTGGCACCCACAATTAATTGCAGCATTCATATAAAACACAATTCATAAAAAACTTACGTTTTAATAAATAAAAACACTCTGTGTTCATCTATATCATTTAAAGAAACATTATTCATTGTATACTATTGATTTTTATGAGAATTATAGCAATCTATACATTCCTTTTATTAAGTTAGATGTACAGTACATGGCAACACATGGGTCTACACATTTTGCAGCTCTGAACTGCCTCCTTAAGACCAAATAAGTTGGTGTTTTACTCGTAGGTTTTTAATAACCATTAGGTCGGCATTACTCAATAAATTCACATGCTGAAGTAATATCTTTGAACTTGCAAAAACTCTACTGCATAGAGCAGGATCACTTGCCCTTGCAAGCGCTTATTACCATCACCCCCAATTCTCCTCAGGCCAGTGGCTAAAGTAAATCTGTGGAAGGATGCAGAGCTACATGGGGAGTGCCATCTGGAAACAATATTGCTACAGTTTGATTTGCAAAGTCTGCACTTGGACCCCTTTCACGCAGGGTAGCTCTGTTCTGACGGACTCCACTAGCTCATCGGGGATCGCTCCGCAGAGCAGGCGTCTGACAGGTCTGTCACCGCTCACTGTGCTGAGAGGGACCTGTCATAGTCTTTATGGGGGGATTGGATGAAAATGGGCTGTCTGTGGATGAATGGCAAACGTATCACCATACGTCTGTTTTGAGCGGATCTTATCGGATGGCAGGCAAGTCTGCAGACACATATCCGCTGACACCTGCCTCCCCATAGAAGGCAGTGGGTGGCCCGATTGGATCCGCCTGAAAAACGGACAGGCTGAAAGGGGCCTTAGAGCATTTGTTCTATTATTGAGCTCCGCTTCTCTTGATTTTGTATTTATAAATATAAGAAAATATAAATTTTTTTGTATGTATATGTGTGACCTTTCACATTTCTTGGGATAATGGTATTGGTGGTGTAAATTCCAGCAGCATTGGTCCTATGAATTGGTAAATTTTTATCAGTACTCTTGGTTAGAAATAAAACTTTGATGGGGTTTTTTTTTTTTTTTTTTTTTTTGCAGCAGAGCTCGGTCCCCACAAGGTCGTGGAGGGGATGATGAAGATGAACCCTTTGATGAGAGCGTTGTTGTCTTGGATAATTGTGAGTTAAAATGTGTTCATCTCTTACAGCCCACTTGTAGAAATTTCATGTCCTTGTGAGATGTGATTTAGTGAGCAATACATTGATCTAACCTAGTGGATATCTGTCTTTAACAACACCTGAGCGGTGGTATCATGGGAGCGTTCTCAGGAATGTGTCCAAGGCTCCGTTCACATCTAGGCGTATGGGGGTGTCAATTGCGGTAAAATCGCGAAAATAGAATCATGGGATGCTCGTCGCCCAAAAGAAACTTCTTTTAGTGAGTTTTTACCGCAATTGCACCAGACAAATTGCTGGAAAATCACGTCACGTTTGGGGTGCTATTGAAATCGACACGCAGCACATCGGGAACACATGGGCGTGCTGCGATTCTGCCCACAATTTGGAACGCGGAGATGTGAACAGAGCCTAAAATGTGCTGTACACTGGATGTGACCAGGCTGCTACTCAAGGCATGGAAGTGGCGGGAGCTGAATACTTTGACTCACAGCTGTTGATGGTTGTCAATTGATAGTGA
This sequence comes from Aquarana catesbeiana, assembly GCF_042186555.1. Taxonomy (NCBI): domain Eukaryota; kingdom Metazoa; phylum Chordata; class Amphibia; order Anura; family Ranidae; genus Aquarana; species Aquarana catesbeiana. The sequence continues at coordinate 64,481,073 of NC_133332.1, forward strand.
TCACCAGAACAACCAGGAAAATTGTTGAAGCAAAGAGAATCGGAACTACTACACTGTGAACACTTTGTAGCCGGCCAAAGGGGGTAACTCTAGCAGTGAATCTTGTAGCTTGGGGGCCCAGTGTCAGACTGCTAAAGTCGCTCCAAGATATTCTTAATCCATTGACCTTCATGATGAGCTAGAAGATAGAAAATTTAAACTTTTTTTTACCTCTTGGGATATGCTTTTAACTCTATGCAGGGGCAGAGCAGGGCCCTTCTGTTTTGTGTGTTAGTGTCTGTTCTCTTAATGAATGGGCCTATGCCGCATGGTCTGCCGTTTCCTATAGGGCCCTTTTACACTGAGGAATTTTTCAAGTGCTTTTGGGTAAAAAAAAATAAATAAAAAAGCTCAAGAAAAATGCTTCCTTTTAAAATCAATAAATGTGTTCACACTAAGGGGGTATGCTTCTATATGCTTGGAGCATGTTTGGGGAACTAAAAAAAAATGCACCAAAAACTCACCTTCCTATTAAGAGCAATGGAGAACGCTGTAAAACAACGGCAAAAAACGTGCTTGCGATGCGGTTTTGGGTCACATGTCCTTTAAAAAAACCGTACTGCAAATGCAGTAACATTTTTGCAGCAGATCAGTGTAAAAGTGCCCATAATGATCATTCAAAGAAGACATTTTTAGCCGCCTTGCTAGACTCACGTTCGTCATTAATGTACTGATTATCCTTACAGGAAGGGGTTACATTTTAGTTCCGTGTTGATAGTAATAAAAAGCATATTCCTATTTCAGATAACAGTGATCTGCACTTCAAACTCAGCAAAGACCGCATAACAGGTTTCCCACTTACCATGCAAGGGTTTGCTTACCTGTGGTCTGGAGCTCGGGCGACACATGGGGTCAGCAGGGGTCGGGTGTGCTTTGAGATGAAGGTAAGGCTTTGTGAGCTCTGAATGGATGCTATGAGGTTATTTACCACATTGATTTTTTCCCTTAATGAATGCATAAAAACCTGCTGGGTTTCACATTGCGTTTCTGTCCCACAAAGGTTAAGGAAGAAATTGCAGTCGGGGACCTTCCATCCAATGAGCCAGATCCCCATGTAGTACGTGTTGGGTGGTCTCTGGATTCCTGCAGTACTCAGTTAGGTATGACGTTATTCTCTGTACTTCACAGCAGACACATTTTGAGTGCCAGTTGATATTTATTGTGTGTACATGACATGTATATATTGGCTATAAAATACCTTTGTGTTAATATTTGAGCATAGTCCCACTTTAAAAGAAACCTTCCAAATAAAAACAAGGTCACTACATTGCTGAATTCTCATTCTGTGCATGCTAATGGACTGACTGTATAATTTTGGGTTAGTGACTTAAAAGAAGTGTTGATCAGCAACAAGGTAACTAGCGTTGGCAATGTTCCCCCCACCCCCCCTGGCTAACAGGAAAAAAAAAAAAAAGTTAATACTTTCTTAGATCAGAGAGATGTGTTATCACAATTGGCGGTGCTAAAACATCTGCAGGCCCTGGAACCTCTGGCTGTATTTATCAAATTGGTTGACAGTCCAGCAGAACAAGAGTTCACAAGATCCACGCTGGAAAGTCTGTCTGCATAATAAATTCTAACTTTCATCACCCACTGTAGAATGCCTAGGACTTGATCCATCCATCTCACAAAATTTATGGCTGCTAGTTTCTTAATTTAGTTTTGTATGTTTCTCTGTTCACTCAGGCATTCTGATCTGGGCAGGCACTAAAGAGGCCTCGCCCTCAATTTGATACTCTACCCCACCACTCAGACAAGTGAGAGTAAATACAATAACCGGCTTAGATATAAATATTTCAACCACTGACAACTCTATAAATTGTGTTTAAATGTTACATAGTAGATGAGGTTGAAAAAAGACACAAGTCCAACCTATGTGTGTGATTATGTAAGAATTACATTGTATATCCCTGTATGTTGAGGTCGTTCAGGTGCTTATCTAATAGTTTTTTGAAACTATTGATGCTCCCCGCTGAGGCCACCGCCTGTGGAATGGAATTCCACATCCTTGTTGCTCTTACAGTAAAGAACCCTCTACGCAGTTTAAGGTTAAACCTCTTTTCTTCTAATTTTAATGAGTGGCCACGTGTCTTGTTAAACTCCCTTCCGCAAAAAAGTTTTATCCCTATTGTGAGATCACCAGTACGGTATTTATAAATTGAAATCATATCCCCTCTCAAGCATCTCTTCTCCAGAGAGAATAAGTTCAGTGCTTGCAACCTTTCCTCATAACTAATATCCTCCAGAACCTTTATTAGCTTTGTTGCCCTTCTTTGTACTCGCTCCATTTCCTGTACATCCCTCCTGAGGACTGGTGCCCAGAACTGGACAGTATACTCTAGGTGCAGCCAGACCATAGTCTTGTAGAGCGGGAGAATAATCGTTTTATCCCTGGAGTCGATCCCTTTTTTAATGCATGGCAATATTCTGTTTGCTTTGTTAGCAGCAGCTTGGCATTGCATGCCATTGCTGAGCCTGTCATCTACTAGGACCCCCAGGTCCTTTTCTATCCTAGATTCCCCCAGAGGTCCCCCCCCCCCCCCCAATGTATAGATTGCATTCATATTTTTGCCACCCAAATGCATTATTTTACATTTTTCTACATTAAACCTCATTTGTTGTTGCTTCTTGTTCCCTACCACCCACCCCTATGATTTTGAAAAACATTAGATTGTGATATTGGCTGTCGTATAACAGTTTACATTGGTGATTTTTAAATATATACATTTTTCTATTTGTTTCATAACTTTCTTTTCTTTTTTTTTTTTTATATGACAGGAGAGGAACCATTTTCCTATGGTTACGGGGGAACAGCAAAGAAATCTTTGAACAGCAAGTTTGAGAACTATGGGGAAACCTTTGGAGAGAATGATGTCATTGGCTGTTTTATTGTACGTGTTTACATTCCTATAGATCTTATATGGCTTTTGCATGTGGGTAAAAAACAAAGCACAGCGTTTTTTGTTCTTTTAAAATTTTCAGCTGCTGTGCGTGGCTCCACCCGCACTGCGGCACCATTCATTCACAGGGTGTTGTCATTGCACTTTTGTAGTCTACGGTTTACTTCCTCCAGCTCTATAACCAAAGGTCTGTACCTCAATATGGACCTGCAGCTGGAGGAACAATCTGCAGAAGTCTGTAAATTTTACCTATGCTGCAAAAAAAAAAAAAAAATGCTCTTAGTGTTTATTGGGAGACGCAGCAGATTGGTGGCTTATACACTCTGCCATTAGGAGGATGGACACTGCAATGGGCAGATGGGAATTGCATGCATCCTTGTTTTGCTTCTGGACATAAAGATAGAGAAGAGTTCAGGTTCAGCTCACAGTCCTATGAAGAAAAATATCTTGGCATTTTTTTCTGTATTAATATATAGATTGATGAGTCCTCCTAGCTGAAGACCTAGCATCGGGGTATTTGAACCTGGTCCTAGAGCCTAAACCTAGATATTAACTGTCAGGCACACTGTCTGATCCAGTTAGGCATGGTGGAAAAGCTACTTCTTTAAGCTATGTCTGTACTGGACTGCCCACTAGGGTATGTGCAATGTAGGCTATGGATTCGCCAGTCTGCTGTGTTCCCCTTTTTTGCTTTCTTTTTTTGACATCTTAAAGTGGTTGTAAACTCTCCCAGATAACTTTTCCCCATTTAAATAGGTAATAGGCACTGTACAAATTGCTGTGTATGAATCAGTTTTAACCCTTGCTTGTAATCTGCCTTTTTTTTTTTTTTTTTTTTTTACTTTCGTGACGTCACCGGCGTATGCGCATATTTCGCCTGATTCACGGCACGCTTATTGTGCTGTCAGTCCATTCATTTATATGCATCTCCTCTCTGCAGCACTGCTGCGGGATTCCATAAGACTACAGTGCTATTCAATGCTAGTTCCTGAAACACCCCATGTGACTTGCAATGTCACAGGGGGTGTAAACATCAGCACTTTGCATGGCACACAGGAGCAAGGAGATCCGCTTCATCATATAGATTGTATCAAAAACATATTAAACGATAGATAAATGTGTTGCAAAGCTTGCTCTCCTCTCTTTGCTTCAATATGTGGGATATTATTGCTATACTAACGGGGAATGAAAACGAGGCTTGGCTGCAACATTACTGAGCATGTGCGAGGTTACAGCAGGGGCAAACAGAAAAACAGGGCGGAAGTAAAGTTCTCTTCAGATTCAGAAAACAGTAGCTAAGATAGCGCTGGCTGCAACCACGAAGTAGGAATTAAATCAGCTGGGGAAAAAAGTAAGAAACATCCTTAGGGGGTAAAGAATAATGCAGAATGTTATGGAAAGCTTTATCGGACTGGATTTATTAAGAAGGTGATTTGAGGGGCTGAGTATACTTCCTCTTTAATTTCCTGTGCAGACTGACATTGTAGATGTGCTGTACTCTTATGTAGATATCCTCTGGTGATGGTTGTAGTGCCCATGTAGCAAAGGTCAACACTGCAGCACAGATGCATAGGAATTTGTACAGTGATGTGTGCTGCCATGCTGATTCACATTGCATAAGGTAAATGCAAGCTGTGTCTCCAGGGTGTTTAAATTGCATCTGCTTGCACATATATGCTCTGTAAGCTTATAAAGTGCTCCAAGAACCCAATATGCAAGTAGTGATTTCCATTAGAAGGATGGCATTTGACCATGCATTATGTAGGTGTAATAATTGAGGTTGCCCTCAGACTGGCGCAGGTTTAAATAGTGAAGTTGAAAATTCCATATTACAGCAAATAGGGGTACTGGTTACAAAATAATTGACACGTTTGTGTCTGTTTTTAGTGTAGGAGAGTGCAGATTAACTTTAATGCTCTTATAGATAAGGAAGTTACATGTTCATAAATGTAATGTCCGTGATGCACTAATTACAGTGCGGTACGGTTGATGGCACATTATCAAAGCTCTTGTTTTAAAAATCCTGATTTCCTTTGTTTCTTCTCTATCACTGCAGGACTTTGAAACACGTGGTGACATAGAGATATCCTTCTCTAAAAATGGACGGCATTTAGGCACGGCTTTCCGTCTGGCCAGAAATACTATAGGCAGTCAAGGCTTATTCCCCCACATACTAGTGAAGAACTGCTGTGTGGAGTTTAACTTTGGGCAGAGAGTCGATCCTTTCTGCAGTATTCCACCAGGCTTTACTTTCATCCAGCATGTGCCCCCCTTTGAACTAATACGAGGGACACCAGCCCCCAAGAACAAAGGAGAGTGTGAGGTGAGCTTTCCGCAGAGATTGCAGATGAGTTTCATACCATATCTCTAGTTTGGTATTGCAGCGTCTACATGATGTTGGATTTATCTTTATAGATTGTGATGATGGTGGGGCTGCCTGGAGCTGGAAAGACAACCTGGGCAATGAAGCATGCAGCAGAACACCCTGAAAAGAAATACAATATTCTTGGCACCAATGCCATTATGGAAAAGATGAGGGTAAGAGGGTAATTTTAAGTTATGTAACAGCTTTATAACTGCTGGCTTTTTTTTCCTCCCAAGCAAATGTGGCTATGGTTTGTTTTTATATTTTACTAGCAGAAAATGCATTTTTTTTTTTTTTTTAAATCCTTTGTTGCTTGTCTTCAGAGGTTTAATGGTGTAGTTCCAGAACTTCAGCAAACTGAAGTATAATAGTATAGAAGAAAGCTAATAAAAATTGATTGGTTTCTGCCAGAGCTGAAAAGAGGCTTTCACACAACTTTTTCATAATTTTGACTGAACTTTTCCCCAGGTAATGGGTCTCAGAAGACAGCGTAACTATGCCGGTCGCTGGGATGTCCTTATTCAGCAAGCCACAAAGTGTTTAAATCAACTTATCCAGATAGCTTCCCGTAGGAAACGGAACTACATTCTAGATCAGGTAAGACTGAGACTGGAAAGGGCAGTGCCAAATTTCACTAATTCCTTGAACAGCCCTTCATACTCTCCATTTTTTTTTTTTTTTTCCATTCTCTCGTTAGACTAATGTCTATGGTACAGCCCAGCGCAGGAAGATGCGACCGTTTGAAGGTTTTCAGCGCAAGGCTGTAATAATCTGCCCCACAGATGCTGACCTACTAGATCGTATTGTTAAGCGAACAGATGAGGAAGGCAAAGATGTGCCTGACTCGGCCGTGTTAGAAATGAAAGGTAATTTCTTAATTATGAAATTTTAAAAATTATTAATTTCTACTGATCTTTATATCACTCCAAAAGCTGGGTAAACAAAGTTCATAAGTGCATGATAGTCCAAACACACTTGGTGTCTGCAGCTCTCAAGATATCCACTAGGTGGCAGGACGTTCACCTTTTACAGAATCTGTTAGGTGAACTTACACAAGACCCCCCTCCCAGTCCCACTGTCCTGGAGCATAGCGACTTGCCATTCTGAGCCCTGCTATAGCCGTTTCATGGGTCCGGGGTTTAGAAATCCCCACCGCTTAATCTCCAAAATGTCATCCGCCAGGAGGTACGTTTAGGAGCATTTGAATTGGTCGGTGCCGTCACATGGGCAGTGCCAACCGATCAGAACCTGTATAGCCCGTCCTGTCAGCGGGGAAGAAGAGTGAAAGCCGAGGGGCCCCAGACCCATGACTGCTATAGCAGGGCTCAGAACGGGAGATCACCGCGGGACTGGTGGGGGGGGGGGGGGGGGGATTTAGAGGGGGTCCTATGTAAGTTCACATTACAGATTTTTCTGTAAAGGTGACCTTACACTTTAAGCACGGAGCCAAGCCTACATGTAATGAGCATGAATGGCTGCTCCCTATAAATACATAGAAGCTTTTTTTAAAAAATCATTAACACATAGTATCTCACAAAAGTGAGTACACCCCTAAGTGAAAATGGCCAAATTGGGCCCAAAGTGTCAATATTTTGTGTGGCCACCAATATTTTCCAGTGCTGCCTTAACCCTCTTGGGCATGGAGTTCACCAGAGCTTCACAGGTTGCCACTGGAGTCCTTTTACACTTAGGTCTGGAGACATGCTTGTCCAGTCCATCGCCTTTACCCTCAGCTTCTTTAGTAAGGCAGTGGTCGTCTTGGAGGTGTGTTTGGGGTCATTATCATGTTGGGATACTGTCCTGCGGCCCAGTCTCTGAAGGGAGGGGATCATTCTCTGCTTCAGTATGTCACAGTACATGTTGGCATTCATGGTTCCCTCAATGAACTGTAGCTCCCCAGTGCCGGCAGCACTCGTGCAGCCCCAGACCATGACACTCCCATTACCATGCTTGAATTTTTTTTTATTTACCTTATTATTTGAAATATAAAGCCAACGTACAAAAAAGCAGCATCCCCAATCATTTTACCCTTTATCTCCCCTCCATACCTCTCCACCCCCCACCACACCCTTCCCTCCACCCTCCCCCCATCCCATACTCACACCTCCCATTCTACCTAGTACTCTTTTACCTATTCAGACCATTCATAATCCAGCCATAACTTCCATATATTCTTATATTTCTTCAAACTGCCTCTTTTTCTATACCAGAGTTCCTCCTTCATAATTGTATCTTTGACCTCTTTCATCCATTCTGGAAAGTGAATCTGTTGCGCTGATACCTTTTTTTATGAGCAAATCATAGATTTTGTTTTCTGAGCATTCCACAATTAAACAGAGAGAAAAAAATGGATATTTTATTTTTTTTATCTGGTTTGCCATGTCATTTATCTAGTTGAGGAAAAAAAAATCTAGTGTTGAAAGTATATGATAGTAATCCTCCAAACTCTTATACTTCCTAGAACGCAAAGAGCTTATCTCTCATTGGCCAGTTTCTTGCTCAGTTTTTTCAGGGTACCTTAGTAACTAGGGGATATTTTAGGTTAACTTCAACTTTTTGATCTTTTATCAGCTAATTTTAGCTTGCCAGAAGCTGGAGATTTTCTGGATGAGGTGATCTACATTGAGATGCAGAAGGAGGAGGCTGAACAATTAGTCCGTGAGTACAACATAGAGGGTAAGAAGGCCGGTCCACCTCCAGAAAAGAAGTTCAGGGGCCGTGGCGGAGGACCACCTGGTGGCGGAGGAGGCAGAGGAGAAGGAGGTCGAGAAGAATTTCAGCGCTTTGACAACCGCGGTCCTCCTGGAGGGACCAGGGGAGGATTTTCTGGTAGAGGTGGAGGAAGCGGTGGACCTGGGTACAGAGGTGGTGGAGGAGAACGAGGTCGTGGTGAGTACAATTTCCCTACCATCTTCCTGTATTTTACATTATGTGTGAGTAGTATGACCTGGAACACTGTTAAAAAAATATTTGTTTAGTAATAGAATTGTCCATATGTCTGCTCTTCTGGTGCAGATTGTACCTGCCACTCTAATGTGACGTGCTTTTACATATGACTGTATGTTCGATAGTGGGGGTGATGCATAACCTTGTAGGTATGACCTGAGAAAGTGGAAATGTGATGAGAGATAGTTGTAACTTAATGAAGTTTCAGGCACTGTGTATTTTTATTTTAGGTACATTTATGACACAGTATTCACAGAGCATTATGCTTTTAAGTTTTCAGACCATCTCTGATTAGAACTGCTATCTGAGCCACCTGAAAAAGCAGCCAGGGAGGAGTAACTGCTGTGACTCATAACAATGCAGATCCTAACAATTGATGTTTGGTATATGAAGCAAGCAATCTTGCTGCTAGTCCTTGGCCTGTGTGTTTCCTGTATCCCCTAGCTAGCAATGGATGTATCTTTATAGGTTACACAGGGTGGCTATATTGCATTGCGTAATGAGCAGAGTGTATTTGCATCCATTCTGGATTAAGTTACTACATCAGAATATAGACAGCTCCACTATATATGTATGTGTGTGTGTGTGTGTGTGTAATAAATATATATATATCATATAAATTTATATTTTAGCTTTAAAAAAAGTCACAAGTCCATCTAGTTTAGCCAATAGAGGAGGGGGGGGGGGGGGGGAGCGAAAGACCTTCATATACACAATCCTATACTCGCAGTTGATCCAGAGGATAGCAAAAAAAAAAACAAAAAAAACAAACCTTGAAGCAAGGTCCCTCTGGCTCTTGAAGGCAAAAAAAAAAAAAAAAATTGCTTAGCATGCCTTTTATGACTTTTTAATTTTACCCTTTTGCATTTGCAGGCTTTGGCCGAGGGGAAAACTCTCAAAGTCGATGGTCAGGAGGCTCTCAGGATAATGGCTCTGAACATAGAGGAGGCTTTGGCCATAACAGCCAGCAGAACTACAGTCCAGGAGGCAACCAGGGTAGCAGTTATGGTGGTGGCGGGCACTCAAGTCTGTCCCAGAATGCACCAAGCAGCTATGGCCAAGTATGTGCTTGCTTGACTGATGTGTACATTTTGCCACAACTTTTATAGTGTACCAGTTCTCATTGCTTCCTCTTATTTTTCAGCAGTCAAGCTATGGACAAGGCGGCTATGGCCACAGTGGTGGAAGCGGATACAGCCAAGGTGGCAGTTATGGCCAGGGTGGAGGAAGTGGTGGTGGATACAGCCAGGGTGCACCAAGCGGTGGTGGATCTAGCCAGGGCAGTGGCACCGGTGGCTACATGCAAGGAGGTGGAAGCAGTGGAGGATATGGTGGTGGAAGCTATGATCAAAGCAGCGGAGGTGGCTATGGCCAGGGAAGTGGAAGCAGCAGCAGCTACAATCAGGGCAGTGGTAGCTACAGCCAGGGAAGTGGAGGAAGCTACGGTCAAGGCTCTGGAAGTGGAGGTGGCTATGGCCAGGGTAGCAGCGGTGGCTACAGCCAGGGTAGTGGAGGTGGCTACACCCAAAGCAGCGGGAGTGGCTATGGCAGTCAGAGTTATAACAGCAGCAGCCAAAGCTACGGTGGTTCACAAAGTTTAAACCAAGGGTACAGCCAGACTGCTCCACCAAGCTCCACATCCTCTCATTCCTCCTATAATCAGGGAAGCTACAGTCAGCCGTATCAACAGTCCGTAAGTATAGCTCATCAATTTAATGTCATATTAAATGTTCTTGTGTTTGTTTTGTTTTTTCTGTACTTGCTTTTAAGCACATTCATAATAGTCATACTTATGCATAAAATTCTAAGCACAGTACCTATACATGCAGGCTGCACATGAGAGCTTGAGGGCACTTGCACAAGTACCATGTAGAAGTTGAACAGGGTAGTAATGAAAGTATCTGTAAATATTCCACTCCCTTTTGTGCTGTAATGTTCAGGTATTGGTGTACAATTTATATCAAAATAGTCTAAAAGAAAAAACATAAATAATTGTTTGTAGTGGTTGTGTGCAGGTGGCGTATGTTGCTGTTGGCCGAAGTACTGTGCTGTAATGCTTTATCACGAGGGAGTGGGAGCCAATATTGATCATTAGAGAATAACTGATATAAGTTACATAGAAAGTTTAATGAATTACGCACCAAGTCAAGGATGCATTTTGGGGGGTAGAGGGGAGGAGGCTCTTGCATACAAGTTTTAGGTAAAACCCTTTTGAAGAGGCATAGAATACGATAAAGTAAACTAAGGAGGTACTTCATAAAGCAGCTGTCTAACTTTACCAAGGTAAGGTGCGCAAAACTGTTGCTAAAAAAAAATAAATATTTCACATTTAAATATTCACAGCAAGGAGCTTAGGATCTTTTACACGTGTGCTAAATGGAAGAAGGGAAAAAAAAAGGTTAATCATGTGATCTATCAAGTCATGTTATGACTATTCTTCAGTCCTAAGCTGAAAGAACAACCTAGGACCAATAGGCAGTACACCCTGTACCTTCATTTTATAAACAGGCCATAAAAAACGCAGTTTATGATGCAGACAAAATTTGCAATTAATAGCCGAGAGCATATAGTGATATCTGTTCTCAATTATAAATGTAGCCCTAAAAGTTACCTTTATTGAATAAAACAACTTTTAATTTCATTATACAGCTGGCATCTTGTCATGTAAAAAAATAAAAAATTTTGCCTTATATTTGTCTTCTAGTATGGAGGAGGCCAGCCGTGGAACCAGTATTCAAGCCAAGGACAGGCCCAGAATCCTAGTCAAAGTCAAACACCAGGCCAAGGCCAGTGGAGCCAATATAATTACGGAAGTGGCAGCAGTGGTGGCTATGACCAGTCTGGTCGATATGGAGGAACCCAATGAGATTCTCTAGCGTCCAGTCCCCAGGAATTTGACACTCTGTTTTTGTCTTGCGCCAGGACTGAAAGATCTTAAACCATGTTGGATTATCTCACAATCTTTGTTATCCAAACAAATACAGACACTTGTGCCGAGTCTGATATGGAATAATGGTTTGTTAGCACCAAGACAAAGTACTATGTTAATGATTTTACTGTGTCTGAACAGGAATACATTCAGTGAATAGAATCCCTTTTAGCTAGTAACTGTCCATTTGAAAGTTGTTTCTCTGGAGAAAAAAAAATCCCTTTCTGATGCTTGCATTCCATGCCATGTTAACGATGCAGCCAGCCACATAACTGACTGCACATACTTCAGTTTTATTTTATTTTACCCTTTTCAGTCTGTTCTTTATGATTTCAGTGTATGATAATCTGTTCTGGTCTGCATGGATCTCTAATGCGATATCTGTATCATAGGCTCTAACTTTCTTTTCTTTAATTCCCTCCATTGAAGACAAGTGACTTTGTTTTTTTATTGTAGAATATTAATGTTTTATTGGATTTTCAGCTGTTTAAAAAAAAGACATTTAAGATTTATTTGCGTAACCCAGAGGCTAAATAGGCCACAATGTTCCCTGTCTGAGTTTCATTGCACATTATTGTGTTAAAGGCATTTGTATTTTTTTTTTTTTTTTTATTTGAAAAGGAGTGAATAATGAAGTTTAAAAAAAAAAAAGATGGTCCTCCTGTGTGTTTCTTCACTCTTGGCAAACTATTTCTTGTCAATTATGTTAAGCACTCCAGCAGTTTGCTTTGCATTGTACAATTGCTTAAGGAGGTGTTCAAATTGGGGGTCGATCAATATCGTTTTTTCAGGACCGATATTGATTTTATGGCTAATATCAGGTGCCGATGTTCTGTAGATTTAAACTTTTTTATTTTTTTACGCTGTCGTTTTTATTTTTTTATTTTTTTTATTGCTGTCACAAGGAATGTAAGCATCCCTTGTGACAGTAATAGGCAGTGACAGGTACTATTTATGGAGGGATCTTTTGTCTATAAGACCCCAAACCCCTCCTCTGTACTTGAAAGTATTCAAAACGTCAAGATCTGCGTTTTTGAATACTTTCTATTTTTTAAAACTGGCGCCTTTAACCCTAAAGGCGGACGATGTCATGACATCGCTTCCGGGTTACTAGATCCGAACAAAGACGATCTGGCTTTGTTCGGGTCTTCAGCCGGCTGGTTGCTTGGGCCTCCAGGTGGGACGGGAGACCCAGGTGGAGGGGGGCGGAGACATGTCCCCTCCTGCTGCCTGGCATCACTCTAGTACAACCCCTTGAAACAATATTGGTAAGTTTTGTGACCGATACCAATAAATATCGGCCGCACCCTTAGTTCAAAGTAAGCTTATAACACTGGGGAAGATTTACTAAAACTGGTACACACAGAACCTGGTGCAGCTCTGCATATTAACTAAATCGGCTTCCATATTTTATTGTCAAAGCTCAATTGAACAAGCTACAGTTAGAAGCTGGTTACTATGCCACTGCACCAGTTTTAGTAAGTCTCCCCCACTGTCACCTTTTATGTGGGGCAAGGTGACGGTGTTTTGGGACAGGGAATCCTCTGATCCCTGTATTCTTGCTTTACCTGCGCTTTTTCTTAGTTGGCGGAAATGTCATTACATCAACCATGTGACAGTGCTACTGATTTGGTTCCTAAGCCCTGGCACCATCACAAGGGAGCAGGCGACCTACTTCTTCATACCTAAAATGTGCTGGGTATTTTCTCCAGCTCTAGAGAAGCGAGGAGCTATGAGCAAATGCAGGTAAGGCGAGTATGTCGGGGGAGATTTGGAATACCCTTTCCACAGATATTGTCATCTTGGCTTACATGGGGTTTTAGCTTTTCCCTACTTTACCCAAAAATGAAAAAATGCTAATTGGCTGGTTTTTATGCTAGCCCCTAGATTTAGTCCCTAAATCACTGACCCAGAGCAGATATGTGGATTCAAAGTCTTGATTTGAGCACTCTTTTCCGGTCTGTGACACAAAACAGTGGTTATGAACTTGCGAGGTCTGAAGGGCGTCAACCGTGGTCTTTGAAATTTCCAAGAGCTGCAGTTCAGTATACAGTACTGTATATAATGCTAGAGATTACTGAAGACTTACTGAAGAAAATGATGGACATGTTGCAGAAGACATCGAGAGACTGCGGCGATGTTACAGGAGGTTTAGTAGATATCATGATTCTATTACCCCTTTACAAATCAGTGCTCCCACTAATAGACTGCAGGGGTACACAAGTACCAAAAAGCTGCAGGTTGGGCCCCCATGGGTCTCTAGCTGTTGATGTAAGAGGATCAGTAGGGCCACCAGCATTTTCAGAAGAGCTCAATAATGGCAGCCACTGCATGGTTTTTATTTTAGTACATGGTACCATGAACCTGACTTGACAAGTTTAAGTGTATCTATAGCCAAATGTTTTTGGATATCGTAAGGCAGGGTTGTCAAACTCCATTTCATTGCGGGCTGCATAAGCATTAGGCTCTGTCCACACCTAGGCATTTTTGGGCGTTTTTCTGCTGTAAGCCTCAGCTCTAAAAACGCCCAACAAATCCCATTAATTTCAAAAGCCCCTGTTCACATCTGAGCGTTCTGTTGCCTGAAGCAAAATGCCCATCGCTCAAAAAAGTACAGGAGCTTCTTTTTTGGCAGATTAGAGTTTTCTGCTTTTTACATAAATCATGGCAAAAATCACGTGACTTTCTGCTTGAAAACAATACGCTCAGGTGTGAATGCAGCCTTATGGTTGCTCTCAATGGGCTAGTTGTATCTGTAAGACTAGATGTTCAGAGCACCCCCGAACATGTGCAAGAAGTAAAAATGTACTCTGTTTATAAACATGTTAATACAGAGATGAGCAAGCCAATTGGCCTTTTTTTTTTTTTACAGACCAGCAAGTATGACAGTATGCAGACAAACTAGAATTCCAAAAAACAAACCGCAAACACTCGGAGTTACCGTTTCTATAACCGGAGAATAATTGCATGCAACCAAACTGGATTGTGTGTGGGGGAGCTGGTTAGACAGAAACCATTTGCATGTATATAGGAAAAAATGGATATACTGTAACTGGAAATGTCTAAACTATTATGCCAGTGTACATGAGAGTATAATCCCGGTAGTTATAACCCATTAGTTTTATCAGTCACTGGCTAACAACACAGACGAGCCAAGGCTGCCTTTTCAGGAGTGTTATGAACCCCGAGCACTGTAACAGAAGAAGGGAAAGAGAGGCGCCAAGCCGCCGAAGGGGGAAGCACAGTTTAATAAAAAGAACATCAATACATTTTTATTGTGTATTGATGTTCTTTTTTAATAAACTGTGCTACACTGTCGGTGGCTTGGTGACTCTCCTCTTCCTTTTCTCTAATTCTGAATCTGTTTATGCCAATAGTCCCGTGGTTAGATCAGGCTGCTCAGTAATCCTGGTTGTGGGCTTTCAGATTTCTCACCAGTCTGGTTACTTGGCACATGCATATTCATTGATGTAACCACATTTCTATTCTGCTTCTTTGAACTGTTAGCAGCGGGATGATGGAGGCTATGAGATGTGCAGAGCTTTCTGTGTTACCAAATGCAGACGACATTAGCCAAACGCCATAAACCATGAAAGTATGTTAATCATGGCCATCAACTTCATCTTCACTTGTGCCGGGCTGATGGGTGCTACAACAACCCCTCTGCCATTCAAATCATGTGTCTAAAGATGTGATCTAGTTGAATGTAACTAGAGACTGTTTTATGTGCCAGAAAAGGTAAAACATTGCATATAGTTCACCAACCTTTGCTGTGCTCTATTACTGTGTAGGATAAAGCACCTGCAGACTGTTAAGCCCAGCCTACTATTTACCATCACCACCTTTTTAAAACCTAAACATAGTATATAAAAAAAAACCCACATAGGGGACATTACTTGCCATCAGTGTGATGCATCCCTTGTGCTGCGGTCTCGTGGTTTAGGTGAAATCTTCCTTCTTTGCCCCCTACTGCTGTAATCTAACCATGTCTCAGGAGTTTATTGAAGTGAGTGAGCTGTGACAGGCACTCATCAAGAGTGCCTGACTGTACTCCAATTTCCACCCAGCATCTCTATTCATAGAAGCCATACAACAATTTCTATGAGTATGGGATGGGCAGATTATTGAAAGGGGTCCACCCCTCCACTCATAAATCCTGTTTTAATTTATAGAAGTTCTAATTCAGCTTCTATGAATGCAGAAGCTGGATGGGCATAGAAAGGCACGCTTGATGAGTGCCTGTCATAGCTCCCATAATCTTTTCAATCCACTTTTGTTGAGGAAAAAAACATTCCTCTCTGGGTGATTTATGTACATTGAACCGATTTTATTAAACACATTTGTTGCAAATTCCTACCTTTTATTTATCTGAAGAAAGTTGTTTGCACCCATGTGCAAAATGAATGGGAGTAATTTTATAATTCTCAATGAGCTGCTGCACTTGCAGGAGTCTGAGGAAAGTTGCGGGGTCTGGATACTTCTAGACACCATGACATTTTTGTTGCAGGGGATGCCCAAAACTTGTCTTGTATCTTATTGCAGACTTCTGTGAAAATCAAGCCAATCATACAAGCATGAAATTACATTTCTGGGGGGGCATGCCTTACACCAGGGGTGCTCAACCCGTGGCTTGGGACTTCAAACCAAGGTAGGCCATGCCCTGGGATAGCAATCCTAGATAGTGATTCATGGGTTCCCAAACCCACCATCCTGGAGCATCAGAGTGCATGGAGCTGGCAGCAGAGGAAGCAGGCAGCTGGGTACTGAGCAGAAGCCGCATAAGCCGATACTTCCTCTGTAGTGCTGGCTCCTGTTATATACTGAGTGCTACCAAGTGCACTTTGCCTGGTACCTTTCTAGCTGCTTGGAGAGCAATGCCAGCGGAAGCTGGAAGAGGAAGAAAAGGTCAGTGTATTAAACGTCACATATGCTGCACTTTTTGCAATGGGCATATTAGCACTTGAATACAAAAAAGGTTATTGGGCTTCTTTCTACTATGGCTTCAAACAAAATACTTGCCAATGTAGACTTGCTCATTTCTGCTATATGCAAAGATCTCTGCATAGTTTCACTTTGATTCTCCTTCATCATGCCATGCTCTGCTAGGTACTAAGAGATCTGCAAAATCTAAGATGGTTCCCATTCATGAGCAAATGGAACAGGCAATTTTTTTTCCAAAAATCATTTTCAAGCTCTATCCAGTGAAAAACGTATTCACAAAGTGGATTGTTCCAGTAGAAGACCCTGCCAAATCAGTCTTAAATAAACATCTTACTGTCCCTATATCAAAATGTTCCTTCATTTAAAGATTCTGAAAACAGAAAATGTTAGGTGCTCTTTTATACTCTTTACCTCCACAAGTCCAGCCCTGTAACCGGCTATTGCTGCAATTTCTGTTTGTCAAACTGCAGCTAATTGGATCCTGTATTTCAGGACCTAGTTCTGGTGGAAGACTTACAAACCTTGCCTTCTGCCCTACTTTTCTGTGTTGATGCCCCAGAACCTAGTGACACAAATTTCCAGAATGGCTCTCATTTCTGTCCATGTGCGCAGTATCTTATGCCTAAAAACATGGGCAGCTGAAGCTGCCTGTAAAAGATGAATCGTCGTATGCCTTTTGAGGGAGGACGTCTTTTTGGTGATGTATTTGACAAGCGGTCATAGGAAGAAATGTCCTTTCACAACTGAAGATTTCAAAACCCTCTGAGGCTTCTATCTCCAGTAAATGAAGGGCAACTCATCGTTTTTTTTTTTTTTTTTTTAGATTTCAGTTTCAAAGCCAAAATATAGCCCTTACTTTCGGATTAGGCAGGACTGGGAACTCAGTCCACCAAGTCTACCCCAAAGACCTCTGCATGATGAGAGGGCTCCTTAACCCATATGGTGGGAGGGGGAGGGGGGGCACGTCTGTTGCAGATTACATCCCTCTAAGACAGACATCCCAAACCTGAGTTCTATCGGTGGTCCCAAAAGGGTATACGCAATAGCTTCAAACTTTCCCCCCTCACTCTTTTATTCTCTCAAAACAGCTAACATCTGCTTACAGTCAGATTTGCAGACTGCATGTGATCGCTGTAATTTGCGGTCACAGCGGCCCCAGGATCAGAAAGCACCCAATCAAAAGTATGCATCGGGAGCTTACCGATCCCTGCCGGCTACCCTACAGGGAGCGCACTCTCAGCACGGAAAGTTGTTTAAACAGGGCCAAATATACAGTCAGGTCCATAAATATTGGAACATCGACACAATTCTAATCTTTTTGGTTCTATACACCACCACAATGGATTTGAAATGAAACGAACAAGATGTGCTTTAACTGCAGACTTTCAATTTTAATTTGAGGGTTTGAGGGTATTTACATCTAACTCAGGTGAACAGTGTAGGAATTACAACAGTTTGTATATGTGCCTCCCACTTTTTAAGGGACCAAAAGTAATGGGACAATTGGCTGCTCAGCTGTTCCATGGCCAGGTGTGTGTTATTCCCTCATTATCCCATTTACAAGGAGCAGATAAAAGGTCCATAGTTCATTTCAAGTGTGTTATTTGCATTTGGAATCTGTTGCTGTCAACTCTCAATATGAGATCCAAAGAGCTGTCACTATCAGTGAAGCAAGCCATCATTAGGCTGAAAAAACAAAACAAACCCATCACAGAGATAGCAAAAACATTAGGTGTGGCCAAATCAACTGTTTGGAACATCCTTAAAAAGAAGGAACGCATCGGTGAGTTCAGCAACACCAAAAGACCCAGAAGACCACGGAAAACAACTGTGGTAGATGACTGAAGAATTCTTTCCCTGGTGAAGAAAACACCCTTCACAACAGTTGGCCAGAACAAGGACACTCTCCAGGAGGTAGGTGTATGTGTGTCAAAGTCAACAATCAAGAGAAGACTTCACCAGAGTGAATACAGAGGGTTCACCACAAGATGTAAACCATTGGTGAGCCTCAAAAACAGGAAGGCCAGATTTGAGTTTGCCAAACAACATCTAAAAAAGCCTTCGCAGTTCTGGAACAACATCCTATGGACAGATGAGACCAAGATCAACTTGTACCAGAGTGATGGGAAGAGAAGAGTATGGAGAAGGAAAGGAACTGATCATGATCCAAAGCATACCACCTCATCAGTGAAGCATGGTGGTGGTAGTGTCATGGCGTATGGCATGTACGGCTGCCAATGGAACTGGTTCTCTTGTATTTATTGATGATGTGACTGCTGACAAAAGCAGCAGGATGAATTCTGAAGTGTTTCGGGCAATATTATCTGCGCATATTCAGCAAAATACTTCAGAACTCATTGGACGACGCTTCACAGTGCAGATCGACAATGACCCGAAGCATACTGTGAAAGCAACCAATGAGTTTTTTAAGGGAAAGAAGTGGAATGTTATGCAATGGCCAAGTCAATCACCTGACCTGAATCTGATTGAGCATGCATTTCACTTGCTGAAGACAAAACTGAAGGGAAAATGCCCCAAGAACAAGCAGGAACTGAAGACAGTTGCAGTAGAGGCCTTAGCAGACCAACACCAGGGATGAAACCCAGCGTCTGGTGATGTCTATGCGTTCCAGACTTCAGGCTGCAATTGACTGCAAAGGATTTGCAACCAAGTATTAAAAAGTGAAAGTTTGATGGATGATTGTTAATCTGTCCCATTACTTTAGGTCCCTTTAAAAAGTGGGAGGCACATATACAAACTTTTGTAATTCCTACATCGTTAACCTGATTTGGTAAATACCCTCACATGAAAGATGAAAGTCTGCAGTTAAAGCACATCTTGTTAGTTTCATTTCAAATCCATTGTGGTGGTGTATAGAGCCAAAAAGATTAGAATTGTGTTGATGTCCCAATATTTATGGACCTGACTATATATGCAGCTGGTCAGTGTTAATGTGGTTGTCCACCGTGTACACCTATATTAAGGCTTACCTGTAGGTGCTGGAAATATCTCCTAAACCTCCACAGTTTCGGAGATATTTACAATAAAGCCATGCGCCGATGTCTAGGGGACATGCACACTTTAGAAAGGGCAGACTGTGCCGTTTCTAAAGTGGGTCAGGTGGTGACTGACGGCTCCTGCGCGCATGCACAGAAGTGACGTCACGCGATTCTGGCCAGTCGCACTGCCCTGCAATACACTGCAATGCCCCGCAATACCCCGCAATGCCCCGCAATACTCTGCAATACCCCGCAGTACTCTGCAATACCCCGCAATACTCTGCAAAACTCTGCAATGCCCTGCAATACCCCGCCATACCCAGCCATACTCTGCCATACCCAGCCATACTCTGCAATACTCGGTGATACCCAGCTATACTTTGCCATGCTCAGCCATACCCAGCCATGCTCGGCCATACTCGGCTGTACTCGGCCTCTGCCAGGCTGTGGAAGTCTCACACATGTGGTATCGCTGTACTCAGGAGGAGTAGGAGAATCTATTTTGGGGTGTCATTTTTGGTATGTACATGCTATGTGTTAGAAATATTGTATAAATGGACAACTTTGTATTAAAAAAAAAAAAATGTTTTAACTACTTCCCACCCGCCGCCCGTCATACGATGTCCTTGACTTTGAGCGGGGATATCTGAATGATGGGTGCAGCTACAGGCATCATTCAGATATCAGCTTTTTTCAGCCGGCGATTCCCTACACCATGAGAACGATCATAGCGGCTGTTCCGCTGCTTGATCGTTCTTACGGGAGGCGAGAGGGGACGTCCCCCCCTACCGCTGCCCTCAGGTGCCTCTACGGACTCACTGCTACGATCAAAGCCAGGATCGTTTTTTTTTTTTTATTATTTCAGGCTTCCCAGCCTAGAGGTGAGATGTGGGGTCTTATTGACCCCATATCTCACTGTAAAGAGGACCTGTCATGCCATATTCCTATTACAAGGGATGTTTACATTCCTTTTAATAGGAATAAAAGTGATCAAAAAATTTATTTTTTGGAAAAAAGCGTCAAACTAAAATAAATAAAATAAAATGAACAATAAAAAAAAAAAAAAAAAAAATTTCCCCGTGTGCTCGCATGCAGAAGCGAGCGCATACTTAAGTCCCGCCCACATATGAAAATGGTGTTCAAACCACACATGTGAGGTATCGCTGCGATCAGTAGAGCAAGAGCAATAATTTTGGCCCTAGGCCTCCTCTATAACTCAAAACATGTAGCCAGTAAAAAATGTTAAAGCGTCTCCTATGGGGATTTTTAGGTAGCGAAGTTTGGCGCCATTCCACGAGCGTGTGCAATTTTTAAGGGTGACATGTTAGGTATCTATTTACTCGGCATAACTTCATCTTTCACATTATGCAAAAACATTGGGCTAACTTTACTGTTTTTTTTTTTTTTTTTAAAGCACAAAACGTTTTTGTTTTTTTTTTAAAACGCGTTCGAAAAATTGCTGCGCAAATACCGTGCGAGATAAAAAGTTGCAACAACCGCCATTGTATTCTCTAGGGTCTTTGCTAAAAAAACATATATAATATTTTGGGGTTCTATGTAATTTTCTAGCAAATAAATTATGATTTTTACATGTAGGAGAGAAATGTCAGAATTGGCCTGCGTGCTCCCAGAATGCCTGATGGTGCTCCATGCATGTTGGGCCTCTGTATGTGGCCACGCTGTGTAAAAGTCTCACACGTGGTATCACCGTACTCGGGAGTAATAGCAGAATGTGTTTTGGGGTGTAATTTGTGGTATACATATGCTGTGTGTGAGAAATAACCTGCTAATATGACAATTTTGTGAAAAAAAAAAAAAAAAGAAAAAAAAAATCTTGATTTTGCAAAGAATTGTGGGAAAAAATGACAACTTCAAAAAACTCATCATGCATCTTTCTAAATACCTTGGAATGTCTTCTTTCCAAAAAGGGGTCATTTGGGGGGTATTTGTACTTTTCTGGCTTCTTAAGAAATGAGAGCCATTAGTACTTCAGGTGTGATCAATTTTCAGAGATTGGCACCATAGCTTGTGGACTCTATAACTTTCACAAAGACCAAATAATATACACCGATTTGGGTTATTTTTTACCAAAGATATGTAGCTGTATAAATTTTGGCCAAAATATATGAAGAAAAATTACTAATTTGCAACATTTTATAACACAAACAAATTAAAATGCATTTTTTTACAGAATTTTCGGTCTTTTTTCTTTTATAGCGCAAAAAATAAAGAACCCAGCGGTGATTAAATACCACCAAAAGAAAGCTCTATTTATGTGAAAAAAAGGACAAAAATGTAATTTGGGTACAGTGTTGCATGACTGAGTAATTGTCATTCAAAGTGTGAGAGCACCGAAAGCTGAAAATTGGTCTGGTTTTTAACCACTTCAGCCCCGGAAGGATTTACTCCCTTCCTGACCAGAGCACTTTTTACAATTTGGCACTGCGTCGCTTTAACTGCTAATTGCGCGGTCATGCAATGCTGTACCCAAACTAAATTTGCGTCCTTTTCTTCCCACAAATAGAGCTTTCTTTTGATGGTATTTGATCACCTCTGCCGTTTTTATTTTTTGCGCTATAAATGGAAAAAGACAGAAAATTTTGAAAAAAAATTATATTTTCTACTTTTTGTTATAAAAAAATCCAATAAACTCAATTTTAGTCATACATTTAGGCCAAAATGTATTCGGCCACATGTCTTTGGTAAAAAAAAATGTCAATAAGCGTATATTTATTGGTTTGCGCAAAAGTTATTGTGTCTACAAACTAGGGTACATTTTCTGGAATTTACACAGCTGTTAGTTTATGACTGCCTATGTTATTTCTTAAGGTGCTAAAATGGCAGGGCAGTACAAAACCCCCCAAATGACCCCATTTTGGAAAGTAGACACCCCAAGGAAATTGCTGAGAGGCATGTTGAGCCCATTGAACATTAATTTTTTTTGTCCCAAGTGATTGAATAATGACAAAAAAAAAAATTTACAAAAAGTTGTTACTAAATTATATATTGCTCACACAGGCCATGGGCATATGTGGAATTGCACCCCAAAATACATTTAGCTGCTTCTCCTGAGTATGGGGATACCACATGTGTGGGACTTTTTGGGAGCCTAGCAGAGCAAAATATTACAGCGCACACATGCAAAAAAGACATTTACCTCCAGCAGGGCTAGTTTAAAACACCTAGACAATCTAAAAAATATTAGCAAAAAATATGGGGATTTGGTCAAACCATATCGCTATATGGTGCTAAGCCCACTTACTGCGACAAAGTACCTCATGATTACTGGGTCCTACACTATCCATGGATTGGGAGCAAACACTCTTCTATATGGGAGAACTTTGAGGTATCCACCCATGACACAAGTGGACACTAATGAGAGGCACTTAATGAAAACCAAGCACGGCCTTCAGGATTTCTAAGGGTGTACATTTTTGATTTCACTCCTCACTACCTATCACAGTTTTGAAGGCCATAAAATGCCAAGATGGCACAACCCCCCCCCCCCCAAATGACCCCTTTTTGGAAAGTAGACACCCCAAGCTATTTGCTGAGAGGCATGTTGAGTCCATGGAATATTTTATATTTTGACACAAGTTGCGGGAAAGTGACCTATTTTTTTTTTTTTTTATTGCACAAAGTTGTCACTAAATGATATATTGCTCACACAGGCCATGGGCATATGTGGACTTGCACCCCAAAATACATTTAGCTGCTTCTCCTGAGTATGGGGATACCACATGTGTGGGACTTTTTGGGAGCCTAGCCGCGTACGGGGCCCCGAAAACCAAGCACCGCCTTCAGGATTTCTAAGGGCGTAAATTTTTGATTTCATTCCTCACTACCTATCACAGTTTTGAAGGCCATAAAATGCCAAGATGGCACAAAACCCCCCCAAATGACTCCATTTTGGAAAGTAGACACCCCAAGCTATTTGCTGAGAGGCATGTTGAGTCCATGGAATATTTTATATTTTGACACAAGTTGCGGGAAAGTGACAATTTTTTTTTTTTTTGCACAAAGTTGTCACTAAATGATATATTGCTCAAACATGTCATGGGCATATGTGGAATTACACCCCAAAATACATTCTGCTGCTTCTCCTGAGTACGGGGATACCACATGTGTGGGACTTTTTGGGAGCCTAACCGCGTACGGGGCCCCAAAAACCAATCACCGCCTTCAGGATTTCTAAGGGCGTAAATTTTTGATTCACTCCTCACTACCTATCACAGTTTCAAAGGCCATAAAATGCCAAGATAGCACAAAACCCCCCCCAAATGACCCCATTTTGGAAAGTAGACACCCCAAACTATTTGCTGAGAGGCATGGTGAGTATTTTGCAGCTCTCATTTATTTTTGAAAATGAAGAAAGACAAGAAAATATGTTCAAAACTTTGTGACAAAAAGCGAGGTCTGCAAAATACTCACTATACCTCTCAGCAAATAGCTTGGGGTGTCTACTTTCCAAAATAGGGTCATTTGGGGGGGGGGTTGTGCCACCTGGGCATTCCATGGCCTCCGAAACTGTGATAGGCAGTGAAGAGTGAAATCAAAAACTTACACCCTTAGAAAGCCTGAAGGCGGTGCTTGGTTTCAGGGTCCCATACGTGGCTAGGCTCCCAAAAAGTCTCACACATGTGGTATCCCTGTACTCAGGAGAAGCAACAGAATGTATTTTGGGGTGTAATTTCACATATTCCCATGGCATGTTTGAGCAATATATAATTTAGTGACACCTTTGTGCAAAAAAATTGTCTTTTTCCCCGCAACTTGTGTCACAATATAAAATATTCCATGGACTCTACATGCCTCTCAGCAAATAGCTTGGGGTTTCTACTTTCCAAAATGGGGTCATTTTGGGGGGGGTTTGAACTGTCCTGGCATTTTATGCACAACATTTAGAAGCTTATGTCACACATCACCCACTCTTCTAACCACTTGAAGACAAAGCCCTTTCTGACACTTTTTGTTTACATGAAAAAATATTTTTTTTTTGCAAGAAAATTACTTTGAACACCCAAACATTATATTTTTTTTAAAGCAAATGCCCTACAGATTAAAATGGTGGGTATTTAATTTTTTTTTTCACACAGTATTTGCTCAGCGATTTTTTAAACGCATTTTTTTGGGAAAAAACACACTTTTTAAAATTTTAATGCACTAAAGCACACTATATTGCCCAAATGTTTGATGAAATAAAAAAGATGATCTTAGGCCGAGTACATGGATACCAAACATGACATGCTTTAAAATTGCGCACAAACGTGCAGTGACGACAAACTAAATACATTTTTAAAAGCCTTTACAGGTTACCACTTTAGATTTACAGAGGAGGTCTACTGCTAAAATTACTGCCCTCAATCTGACCTTCATGGTGATACCTCACATGCATGGTGCAATTGCTGTTTACATTTGACGCCAGACCGACGCTTGCGGTCGCCTTTGACCGAGAGCAGGGGGGGACAGGGGTGCTTTTTTTTTTTTTTCTTTATTATTTTTTTGCTTTTTTATCTTATTTTTAAATTGTTCCTTTCATTTTTATTTTTTTTTTAATCATTTTTAGTGTTATCTCAGGGAATGTAAATATCCCCTATGATAGCAATAGGTAGTAACAGGTACTCTTTTTTGAGAAAACTGGGGTCTATTAGACCCTAGATCTCTCCTCTGCCCTCAAAGCATCTGACCACACCAAGATCGGTGTGATAAAATCCTTTCCCAATTTCCCAATGGCGCTGTTTACATCCGGCGAAATCTAAGTCATGAAATGCTCGTAGCTTCCGGTTTCTTAGGCCATAGAGATGTTTGGAGCCACTCTGGTCTCTGATCACCTCTATGGTCAGCTGGCTGAATCACCGGCTGCATTCTCAGGTTCCCTGTTGGGACAGGAGAGCCAGAGAAAAACATGGAAGACAGTGGGGGGGGGGGATTCCCTCCCACTGCTTGTAAAAGCAGTCTAGAGGCTAATTAGCCACTAGGATTGCTTTTACATGAAAGCTGACTGCTGGCTGAAAAGAATTATACCAAGATGATACCTAAACCTGCAGGCATCATTCTAGTATAACCACTAAAAGTCCAGCAACATACCAGTACGTTGCTGGTCCTTGTTGGGCATATATTGTAAACTTTTTTTTCATGCAGCCTGTGGGCTGAACGAAAAAAAGAGATTGATCGGTGGGTATGCCCACCATTAGAATACCTCCCTTCATCCACCCACTTCTAATGATGGGCATACATGCACCGTATATATATGCCGAAGCATGGGGACATCCTCCCGCAAAAGTTAGGAGCAAATCGCTCCTCCGCCCTCTGCTGCCCCCACGCTTCGGCATATATGCTGAAGTATGTAACTGTGGTAGTGAAATCACCTCCGACAGCTCTGGAGTCACGGCTTTATGTATCGTGGGAGCAAACGCTGTTGCTGTCAAGATAAATAAATCCACGCTGCAACTGAATGGCGTACCTGCTAAGCAAATGATGGTAACATTACAGTATAACAGTAAGACTTACCATACCTGCAAAGCAAAGCAAATACAAAAAAAAACATAGTAAAAAATAAAACATTTAACGCAACCTGTGCCTAAAATATATATATGCCGAAACATGGGGGCATCCTCCCACAAAAGGCAGGAGCAAATCGCTCCTCCACCCACTGCTGCCCCCATGCTTCGGCATATATGCTGAAGTATGTAACTGTGGTGGTGAAATCACCTCCGACAGCGTTGGAGTCACGGCTTTATGTATCGTGGGAGCAAACGCTGTTGCTGTCAAGATAAATAAATCCGCTCTGCAGCTGAATGGCGTACCTGAAAACAAAAAAATGGTTACCAACAAAACACAGTAAACAGTAAAGTATAAAAAAATTGCATATCTGAAAAGCAAACATGGTAAAACATAATAACAATAAAACATTGCAGAATAGAATACAGTAAAAAAGAGCAGAACAATAGAGAGAGAATAGAGAGAGAGAGAAAACAATAAAACGACAACTATTTTTGTTTTTTTTATTTTATATTTTTTTTGTGTTTTTATTTTTTTTAGTAACTTTAACTTTTGTAACTGGTACCAGGTTTGCGTCTCTCAAAATGAGATGGCATCTTGGGAGACCCTGTGAAAGTGTGTCCTAGTCTGTGCAATGCTGTACCCTACGCTAAAACTCAACTAGTGTATGGTAGCGTTCAAAACATTCACCAATGCATAGACCAGGATTGTCAGGACAGGAGGGACAATAATACCGGGTGTCACGCCTAAATCCCCGCTTGCTACAGACACGACATCTTCTTTGGGGGGCTCGTTGGGTAGGGGTACTTGAGAGGACATAAGGAAAATGCCTCTCATGCAGCCGGCTTACTGCATTTGGTTGGGGAAGGTGAGGTGGAGCACCGTCTGGAAACAGAAGGGCTCTGACAATCTCTTCCTGGAATTTAAGGAAGGATCCAGTCCGTCCTGAAGCTCTGTATAGCACATGAGCGTTCAGCAAAGCCAATTGAAATAAATAAACAGACACTTTTTTGTACCAGCGTCTGGTCTTACGGGCAGCTAGGTACGGCGCCAACAACTGGTCGTTGAGGTCCACCCCTCCCATATTTTGGTTATATTCGTGGACACAGAGGGGTTTCTCCACAACACTAGTCGCCGTAGTAATTTGGACCGTCGAACGAAAACATTCTTATTGTCCCTCCACTTCATAGCGAGCAAGTTATTATACTGCAAGCAGGCTCTCTCCCCCAGCCTAAGACGGGAATCTACAAGCCGCTGGGGAAAGCCCCAGCGATTAGGTCGCATGGTGCCACATGCTCCAATCTGTTGATCAAAAAGGTGGCTAAAAAGTGGCACGCTCGTGTAATAATTGTCCACGTACAAGTGGTACCCCTTTCCGAATAAGGGTGACACCAAGTCCCACACTATCTTGCCAGCGCTTCCTATGTAGTCAGGGCAGTTTGTCGGCTCTACGTGACTATCTTTGCCCTCGTAAACCATAAAACTATATGTATAGCCTGTGGCCCTGTCACAGAGCTTATACATCTTGACCCCGTATCTGGCACGCTTGCTGGGAAGGTACTGTTTGAATGACAAGCGGCCAGAAAATCAGGGACTCATCAACGTAGACAACTTGATGGGGAGTAAACAAGTCTGCAAAACGCTGGTTGAAGTGGTTTACGAGGGGCAGAATTTTGTAGAGCCGATCGTATCCAGGGTCTCCACGAGGACGACAGAGTTCATTGTCATTGAAGTGCATTAACCGCAAAATCTGCTCGTATCGTGCCCTGGTCATGGAGGCAGAGAACAAGGGCATATGGTGAATTGGGTCAGTGGACCAATATGACCGCAACTCACTCTTTTTAGTTATGCCCATATTGAGGGAAAGGCCCAGAAAGATCTTAAATTCTGGCAAGGGAGGACTGGGGAATAGTGGCAGTGTGTTGACCAGCGTATAAATTGCTTTGGTCCACAATAGATCTATAGGGATCTTCGGTGAAAAACAGCGAATAAAAATCCAGTGGCGTAAAATCAAATGTTTCCACCTGAATTCCAGGTTGGCCAGTGAATGGGGGAAGTACGGGTGCTGCAGAAGTGGTGGGTTCCCAATTGGGATTGGCGAATGCAGCAGGAAGGGCACTATGGGCACGACGGGCCTGTGTTCGTCTTCTTGGTGGCAGCGGGACACTACTAGTGCTTGCCACCTCGCCAGCTTGAACTGCACTTATGGGACTCGCCACGTCACCATGTGATACTGCAGTGCTGGATGTACGACCAGGGTGTACTAGGCCGCTGGTCCTTGCCAGTTCACCAGAAGGAATAGTGGCGCTAGTACTGCTCTGCTCCATACGAGGGACCTGTGGTTCTTGCACTT
Organism: Aquarana catesbeiana; assembly: GCF_042186555.1. NCBI lineage: Eukaryota > Metazoa > Chordata > Amphibia > Anura > Ranidae > Aquarana > Aquarana catesbeiana. The sequence continues at coordinate 64,509,046 of NC_133332.1, forward strand.
CAAGGACAGAAGAAGAAGATTGGGGACTGGTACGCCTGACCTTAGGAGGGACCACAACTCCGTCGTCAGACCTATCTGTCATGGAGCTGCTGTCCTCTACAGGATCGTATTCTGAGCCTGAATCTGACAGATGAGTGACTTCCTCTTCACTATCTGTCATGCTCAGGAACGTGTAGGCCTCTTCACTAGTGTACCTTCGATTTGCCATTTTGGGCTCTAAATTTAGGGGTACACTAGTGAGACTCACAGGCAAAAAAGCTCCTGACTGTTAGCGACTGATTCAAAACGCTACCAAAAAACTGTTAGCGATCGCAGGGATCAGGCCTGACTCTGCGAACGCTGCAGTTATGTGTGCTTAGTGTTTTGTAAGTGTCAGTGATCGATCGATACTGCACTTGGGTGGGCTGGGCAGGGCTGGGCCGAAGGTGCTAGCAGGTATCTGGGCTGATCCCGATAAACACTGTGTTTATGGGAATCCTAAACTGCTGGGGATGCTAGTATAGATCTGATCGGATCAGATATTGATCCGTTCAGATACTATAACACTAAGGGAGGTGTATGCTGCGTGCGTGGGTGTTAGTGGTACTGGCGCTAACCCTACGCTGCCTTGGGCGACGCAGACCTTATCTGACCCTAAAAACGTAACTTATATCACCGCCGGGCAATTAGGGGGTTAAACCTTTATAAGGTAATAAACGGCGGGTGCCCTAAAACTATAATAAACTATAAAAAACAAACTAACCAGCGTCACCCATAACACTTATACGGTGATCGCTGGTGAAAGGGTTAACTAGGGGGCAATCAGGGGGTTAAAACCTTTAGTAGGTAGTATATGGGGGTCCCTGTCGCTATAAAACACTGACGGCAAACCTATATACTCACCTCCCTAACTAGCATCACCAGTGACACTAATACAGCGATCAGAAAAACGATCGCTTAGTGACACTGGCGACGGGGGGTGATCAAGGGGTTAACCTTTATTAGGGGGGGTTAGGGGGGTACCCTAGACCTAAAGGGGGGTACGCCAGACCTAAAGGGGGCTAACCCTAACTGCCCTAACACTTATAACTGTCACAAACTGACACCAATGCAAAAAAAAAAAAAACTGCTATTGGTGTCAGTGTGACAGGGGGTACAGGGAGGTGATCGGGGGGTGACTGGGGGGTGAAAAGTGTGCCTGGCGTGTTCTACTGGAAGTGTAGTGTTGGTGCACTTACTTGATGTCTTCTCTCCTCGGCGCCGGAACGAAAAAGACCGGCTCGAGGAGAGATGACATCAGAGGCAGAGGAAGATTCTCATTGGCTGGGAGTTAGCCCACCGATAATGTTGCTCCTGATCTTGCGCATGTGTGGTATGATATCTAGGAGGCCTGTTATTAAAAAATAGCAAAACAAGCCAGATCTTGTACAGCGCATGCTCATTCGTGAGGCTGTTGGAACTCTGTGTAAGTGGAACCAGTCTACGTGGTGAGTTAAAACCAGAGGGGGGACCTTGAGTGGAGAGGGAAAAAGTCTTGCTTTTTGATTGCTGGGTTGCATTTTTGGGGCTTTTCCTTTTAGCTTTTCTATCACCTTTTTCTGTCACTTTTTAAATAGTTTTTTTTTTTCTTTGGTTCCTTCAGACTACCAATTAAGGGGAGTGGTTAATTGCTCACAGGTGCTTGAGGCCTATATAACCTGGTGTAGGACACATACTGAGCCTGCTCATTCGTGAGGCTGTTGGAACTCTGTGTAAGTGGAACCAGTCTAAGTGATGAGTTAAAACCAGAGTTAGTGGAACCAGTCTAAGTGGTGAGTTAAAACCAGAGTTAGTGGAACCAGTCTAAGTGGTGAGTTAAAACCAGAGTTTAAAACAGGAGGTTATAACAGGGGTCATAGTACCCGTGTAGTGTGAGTACCTGAGTGTTGTCTGAGTAGTGTGTGTGGATCGTTAGTACTTGTGTATTGTATACTGTATACTTGTGTATTGCAAGTGCACGTAGGTCTGCGAGCGCACGTAGGTCTGCGAGTGGCCTGCGAGTGCACGTAGGTCTGCGAGTGGCCTGCGAGTGCACGTAGGTCTGCGAGTGGCCTGCGAGTGCACGTAGGTCTGCGAGTGGCCTGCGAGTGCACGTAGGTCTGCGAGTGCACGTAGGTCTGTGAGTGGCCTGCGAGTGCACGTAGGCCTGCGAGTGCACGTAGGTCTGCGAGAGGCCTGCGAGTGCATGTAGGTCTGCGAGTGCACGTAGGTCTGCAACTGGTCTGCGAGTGCACGTAGGTCTGCAACTGGTCTGCGAGTGCACGTAGGTCTGCGAGTACCTGTGTATTGTCTTGTTGTGTACCTGTGTATTGTCTTAAGTATTAGTGCCGGGAAGCTAGCTGTTAGGTAATATTTGGACAGGGTATAATCCCCAATCCTCACTAAATTTAATAGGTACGATGCCCAGCGGGTGTGGAGAGGCGACTCTTTGTACATCTTGCTGCATGTATGCGTTCCTTGATCATCCGATCGAGGGCGAATACTGCTCTGCAAAATGTAAGCACATTGTTTCCCTAGAAGCCCAGGTTCTGAATCTGGGGAAGCAACTGTCAGTACTGAGAAGTCCCTCCATAATAAAGGAGAGCCAGGAACGTACACAGCAGGGGCCAGCACAAATGCGGGTGGAGACAAAGAGGTGCAGGCACTAGCAAAGAGTAGATGGGTGACAGTCAGGAAGGGTAGAGGGGGAAGTGCCAGGGAGGCCGATCCAGGACTGGAGCATCCCAGTAAGTATGCTCCATTGAGTGACATTGGTGCCGGGGGAAGAACTCCTCCAGTGAGAGTGGGGGGGCAGCGAAGGGAAAGGAAAGACAGATTCTGGTGGCAGGGGACTCAATTCTTAGAAGGACAGAGAAGGCAATCTGTAACCAAGACCTGAAGCGCCGAACAGTATGTTGTCCACCGGGCGCTCGGGTTCGGCACACATCACGGATCTTGTGGACAGATTACTGGGAGGGGCTGGGGAAGACCCAGCTGTCATAGTGCACGTTGGCACCAATGACAGAGGCAGATGGAGTGTCCTAAAGAACGATTTTAGGGACTTGGGAGCTAAATTGAGGAAAAGGACCTCCAAGGTAGTATTCTCAGGAATACTACCGGTACTTCGAGCCACACCAGAAAGGCAGAGGGAGATTAGGGTAGTAAACAAGTGGCTGAAAAGCTGGTGTAGTAAGGAGGGGTTTGGGTTCCTGGAGGACTGGGCCGATTTCTCAGTCAATAACCGGTACTATAGAAGGTATGGACTGCACCTAAATGAGGAGGGTGCAGATCTGCTGGGAATGAAGCGGTAAGTATAGTAGCAAGTCCTAGTTGCAATCTTGAAACACCCAATACGAGGACAATATGCGACCGGTCTAAACTATGTGACATGTTCACCAATGCCAGGAGCATGGCGGACAAGATGGGTGAACTAGAGATACTGTTGTACGAGGAGGATTTGGATTTTGTGGGAATTTCAGAGACCTGGTTCAACAGCTCTCATGATTGGCTGGCAAACATTCAAGGGTATACCCTTTACCACAAGGATAGAGAGGGTAAAAAAGGGGGAGGGGTATGCCTATATATCAAGAATAATGTACAAGTGAATGTGAGAGATGACATCACTGAGGGAGCTAGGGAGGAGGTGGAATCCTTATGGGTAGAGCTCCAAAGGGATGAAGCTAAGGGGAAAATAATACTGGGAGTATGCTATAGGTCCCCTAACCTGAGGGAGGAAGTGGAGACAGATCTCCTATCACAATTTGGATTAGCAGCAAGGATGGGAAGCGTTATCATAATGGGGGATTTTAATTATCCAGACATAGACTGGGCAGAGGGAACCGCGCATTCATTTAAGGCTCGCCAGTTCCTTAATGTCTTGCAGGACAATGTTATGGGTCAGATGGTAGACGCACCAACTAGAAATAAAACATTACTGGATCTACTGATTACCAACAATACAGACCTGATCACGGATGTGGAAATACGGGGCAATTTAGGTAACAGCGATCACAGGTCAATTAGTTTCAGTATAAATCAAAACAAATAGGAAACATAAAGGGAATACAAAGACACTGAATTTCAAAAGAGCCAACTTCCCTAAACTACAAACCTTGCTAAAAGGCATAAATTGGGATAAAATATTAGGAACAAAGAACACGGAGGAGAGATGGGTTTTAAGAGTATATTAAATAAGGGCATTAGCCAATGTATCCCATTGGGTAATACATTTAAAAGGGCGAACAAAAGTCCTGGATGGCTTAATTCCAATGTAAAAATGCATATAAAAGTAAAGGAGAAGGCCTTCAAAAAATACAAGGTTGAGGGATCATCCTCAGAATTCAGACTTTATAAAGAATGCAACAAGAAATGTAAGGGTGCAATTAGGACGGCTAAGATAGAACATAAAAGACACATAGCGGAGGAGAGCAAAAAAAATCCCAAGAAATTCTTTAAGTATGTAAACAGTAAAAAAGGGAGGACTGACCATATTGGCCCCATAAAGAATAAGGAAGGACATCTGGTTACAAAGGATGGGGAGATGGCGAAGGTATTGAATTTATTCTTCTCCTCTGTCTTCACGAGTGAATCGGGGGGCTTCAGTAACCAAAACTGCAGTGTTTATCCTCATGATACATCACAGGAAGCACCTCCATGGTTAACAGAGGACAGAATTAAAATTAGACTTGAGAAACTTAACATTTATAAATCACCGGGACCAGATGGCTTGCATCCGAGGGTACTTAGGGAACTCAGTCAAGTGATTGCCAGACCGTTGTTCCTAATTACAGATAGTCTACTGACTGGAATGGTACCAGCTGATTGGAAAAAAGCCAATGTAGCACCAATATTTAAAAAGGGCCCAAAATACACCCCTGGGAATTACAGACCAGTTAGCCTAACATCAGTAGTATGTAAACTCTTGGAGGGGATGATAAGGGACTATATACGAGATTTTAGTAATGAGAACGGTATCATTAGCAGTAATCAGCATGGATTCATGAAGAATCGTTCTTGCCAAACCTACTAACCTTCTATGAGGAGGTGAGTTGCCATCTAGATAAAGGAAGGCCCGTAGACGTGGTGTATCTGGATTTTGCTAAAGCATTTGACACAGTTCCCCATAAACGTTTACTGTACAAAATAAGGTCCATTGGCATGGACCATAGGGTGAGTACATGGATTGAAAACTGGCTACAAGGGTGAGTTCAGAGGGTGGTGATAAATGGGGAGTACTCAGAATGGTCAGGGGTGGGTAGTGGGGTTCCCCAGGGTTCTGTGCTGGGACCAATCCTATTTAATTTGTTCATAAACGACCTGGAGGATGGGATAAACAGTTCAATCTCTGTATTTGCAGACGATACTAAGCTAAGCAGGGCAATAACTTCTCCGCAGGATGTGGAAACCTTGCAAAAAGATCTGAACAAATTAATGGGGTGGGCAACTACATGGCAAATGAGGTTCAATGTAGAAAAATGTAAAATAATGCATTTGGGTGGCAAAAATATGAATGCAATCTATACACTGGGGGGGAGAACCTCTGGGGGAATCTAGGATGGAAAAGGACCTGGGGGTCCTAGTAGATGATAGGCTCAGCAATGGCATGCAATGCCAAGCTGCTGCTAACAAAGCAAACACAATATTGGCATGCATTAAACAGGGGATCAACTCCAGAGATAAAATGATAATTCTCCCACTCTACAAGACTCTGGTCCGGCCGCACCTAGATTATGCTGTCCAGTTCTGGGCACCAGTCCTCAGGAAGGATGTACTGGAAATGGAGCGAGTACAAAGAAGGGCAACAAAGCTAATAAAGGGTCTGGAGGATCTTAGTTATGAGGAAAGGTTGCGAGCACTGAACTTATTCTCTCTGGAGAAGAGACGCTTGAGAGGGGATATGATTTCAATATACAAATACCATACTGGTGACCCCACAATAGAAATAAAACTTTTTCACAGAAGAGAGTTTAACAGGACTCATGGCCACTCATTAAAATTAGAAGAAAAGAGGTTTAACCTTAAACTACGTAGAGGGTTCTTTACTGTAAGAGCGGCAAGGATGTGGAATTCCCTTCCACAGGCGGTGGTCTCAGCAGGGAGCATTGATAGCTTTAAGAAACTATTAGATAAGCACCTAAATGAACGCAACATACAGGGATATACAATGTAATACTGTCATATATTCACACATAGGTTGGACTTGATGGACTTGTGTCTTTTTCAACCTCGCCTACTATGTAACTATGTATATAACCTGATGCATGTGCCATACGTGATCTGAGGAGGCTTGTTATTGGACAATAATAGGCCATCCCAGATCACCTATATCACATGCGCCATACAAGTCAATTTTCAAATATATACCATAGTTTGTAGACGCTATAACTTTCACACAATCCAAATACCCTGTTGCCACCCGCGCTACATACCTCCCAACTGGCCCTGATTTTGAGGGACTGTCCCGGATTTGGAACAAAGTCCCTCTGTCCCTCTTTCCTCCTCATTTGTCCCTCATTTTGGTCTAATCTGTATAGTTGTATATAAAATGCTATGTATATAAACTACTTATGAAAAAGTGTTTGTCGGTGCTAAACCTTTCATCCAATTTTTTATTGTTGCATTTGGAAATTCCAAAAGTCAATCTAAAGGAATAGTATGGGTAAAAAAAAACACTTGTGGGTTTAACTAATCATTTTTTTTTTTTTACTTGTAGAATTCTCTTTAAGGGGCGTGGCAGGGGGTGTGTCCTGTGTCTACCTACTTTTGCTAATAGGTGTCTCTCATTTCCATCTCAAAAGGTTGGGAGGTATGCTATAGCCAAACGACTGTTACAGTGTGGGCTTACTTTACCAGGAGGCCATCTTTTGACGTTCTCCTGTGATCGTGCTTCTTGCGCGCCCCCTGGGGCAGGTGGTGTGCTCTGTGATCGCCGAGTCCAAAGGACTTTTGCGCAAACCAATCTATATACGCTTATTGCGATTTTTTTTTTTTAAACCAAAAATATGTAGAAGAATACATTTTGGCCTAAACTGAGAAAATATATTTTTTTTAATTTGGGATGTTTATAGCAAAAGTAAAAGATATTGTGTTTTTTTCAAAATTGTCGCTTTTTATTTTTTGTTTATAACGCAAAAAAATAAAAACCGTAGAGGTGATCAAATACCACCAAAAGAAAGCTCTATTTGTGGGAAAAAAAGGACGTCAATTTTATTTGAGTGCACCTTCGCACGACCGCGCAATTGTCAGTTAAAGCGACGCAGTGCCGTATCGCAAAAATCGGCCTGGTCTTTAAGGGGGGAAATCTTTCTGGTCCTTAAGTGGTTAAATACCACCAAAAGAAAACTATTTTGTGTGAAAAAAATGATAAAAATTGAGTTTGGGTACAGTGTTGCATGACCACGCAATTGTCATTCAAAGTGTGACAGCCCTGAAAATTGGCCTGGGCAGGAAGGGGGTAAAAGTACCCGCTAGGCAAGTGGTTAAAGGGGGGTGAATCTTTTCTATACCCACTGTATACACCATAGTTTGCAGACACTAGAATTTACACACAATCCAATTATTATACACTTATTGGGATTTTTTTTTTACCAAAGACATGTAGTAGAATACATTTTGACCTAAATTTATGAAGATATTTGATTTTATTGGATATGTTTAATAGCAGAAAGTAGAAAATAACTTTTTTTAAAAATAAAATTCAGTCTTATTCAGTTTATATAATAAAAAAATAAAAACCCAGTGGTGATAAGATACCACTAAGACAAAGCTCTATTTGTGTGACCGCGCAATTACCAGTTAAAGTAGCGCAGTGCTATATAATAGCAGAAAATGGCCTGGTCATGAAGGGGGTAAAACCTTCCGAGCTGAAGTGGTTAACCGCCCCCGGACAGCTCACTTACTGCGGCAGGGCGACCTGGCTGAGCGAAACAACGTACCTGTACAATGTTTCCTCCTCGGGGTCTGGGGCGCGCCTGCGTGCCGCCGGGGGGCCCGCGGATCGTTCACAGGAGACGCAGGACGGCGGTCTGCCTATGTAAACAAGGTAGATGCCATTCTGTCAGAGAAGAAGAGAGAGATCTTGTGTTTCTGCTAATCCAGTCAGTCCATCCCCCACACAGTTAGAAATCACTCCCTAGGAGCGCACTTAACCCGTTGATCGCCCCTGTTAACCCCTTCCCTGCCAGTGTCATTAGTACAGTGACCATGCATTTTTATAGCACTGATCACTATATTGATGTCACTGGTCCCCAAAAAGTGTCACTTAGTGTCCAATTTGTCCACCGCAATGTTGCAGTCCCGCTGATCGCCACCATTAGTAGTTAACCTCCCTGGCGGTATGATTATTTCGGATTTTAGGTGCTGAAAGCGGTACAATTATTTTGCATGGAAATTTGGCGTTTTATATTGTAGGTCTGTAATTCTTAACAATAACACACTTATATCTGTCCAAACAAGAGTCTAGTAGATATCCCGGGTATGATAAAGTTTGAAACACAAAAACATAAATTATAATATAATAAATAAAAATAAATAATTAAAAAAAATAAAAATAAATAGTAAAAAAATAAATTTCCCCACGATTCACTATCGCTCAATTCTGCAAGTGTTCTAATTTACTATCGCTGTTTTCTAGCTGGTCTAAAGCCACTTTTGACGTAAAGGGACACTTTTTGGTTGCTATGGACAATCTCCAGTTTACAGGCAGAAAGAACAGTGTATATCATGTAAAACTGCATGCAGGGCATGGGCCAGAGCACTGGGGACAAAAGGGATGTGAAATCATTTCATACAGTACTGTAATCTGTAAGATTCCAGTACTGTATGTGTTATGATTTTGACATTTTTTTGAATTTGCCGCCAGGCTCTGCCCCCGTGCGTCGCGCCGCTCGCAGGGAACGGAGCCTGGAACGGAGAGGCTTCGGGCAGAGGACACAGCCCGCGGACACTGCGGGGGACATCGCAGGATCCCGGGGACAAGGTAAGTAATGCCACACCAGGATCCTGAGATGTAATCCCGAGTGTGGCTCGGGGTTACCGCTAATGGTCCTGATTTTTAACCCCGAGCCACACTCGAGAATACCGCCAGGGAGGTTAAAATAAAAATGCCATAAAAATATCCCATAGTTTGTAGATTACTTTTGCGCAAACCAATCAATATACGTTTATTGGGATTTTTTTTTTTACCAAAAATATGTAGCAGAATACATATTGGTCTAAACTGATGAAGAAATTTGAATTTTTACATTTTTTATTGGGAATGTTTTATAGCAGGAAGTAGAATTTTTTTTTTTTCTCAAAATTGCCAGCCTTTTTTTGTTTATAGCGCAAAAAATAAAAACCGCAGAGGTGATCAAATACCACTAAAAGAAAGCTCTATTTGTGGGAAAAAAATGACATCAATTCTATTTGGGTACAACGTTGCACGACCGCGCAATTGTAAGTTAAAGCGACGCAGTGCTGTATCACAAAAAACGATGGCCTGGTCATGAAGTAAAACCTTCCGGGGCTGAAGTGGTTAATGAGCAGAGTTGTGTAAAAACACAACACTGGAAACACAAGCCACACTTTCACATAGAACCGACAGTAAAATTATTTCATTCTGACCCTACTAAGCTGTGGGCTTTACTAACATCATTCCCACACGCTGAGAACAGCACATCACACGCAGCGTCTGGTACTCCAGGGAGTACCAATATGGCGGCCGCACCGCTGATGCTGCACGGGTGTAACAAGGTGGCGTCCAGTTCCTTCCGGTGTATCACTAGGAGGTGTAGCAAGATGGCGGCCTGCAGACTTCCGGCGTCAGAAAGGAAATAGAGTTGGAGGAGTAAGATGGCGGTGGCCTGTGGCGATTCCCAGGTAATGACTGGGAGCTCGGAGGGAGATGTGGAAGAGCAGGAGGGCAACAAAGATGACCAAGGTGAGCTGCCACCACCTATCTGGTAATAGAGGAGAGGGGGGCACACGTGTCTTCTGATAGGAGCAGCTTTATTTATAATTGTTTACATGGCAGCCTGTCCTCCTGTACAGAGACATGTGATACCCACAGACAATGAGTGGTGAAAACATCCATTATTACTGATTATTAACTTCGTGAGCTTCTCATGTGAACATTATATCAAGTGAAAGTAATTGTTTTTTTACATTTCGGAAGCCCAGATATACATAATATGTAAAGTCCGCTTCCTTTAAAATGTCTTTTTTTCTCTCTGGGCCGGTGTCTTGCCAAGAAAGTTCCCCCGGCGGATGAGGACCCCCCTGTACTGCGCATGCGCAATACGAACATCGTCTCCAATGTTGAACAGCTGATCATCAGCTCTACACGGCGCCTGCGTCCAGGTTCAAGCCCCACCATCCAAGTGGACATAGAGTTCGAATAAAAGTATGCCGTGCCCGTAGCGTGGCGAGCAAAGCGAGACCGCGAGGGGCCCTGTTACAGGCGCCGTGTACAGCTGACTCACAGGTGTTCAGATTCGGCTATCTTCGGCGGCTCCTAGTAGTTCGTGCTGCGCCTGCACAGTACAGGGGAGTCCTTATCCGCCGGGGGGAACTTTCTCAGCAGAACACCGGTCCCCAAACTGCTCCCCCTCCTGTTTTGTGGGTGTTTCCTTTTAGCCAGGCATCTACCAAGGAGACATCCCAACCAGGGGCGCATGTGTCCAATAAATGCACAGCACCCTGCAAGCCACGCCCCCCCCCGCTCCCTCCTCCCCCCCCCCCCGCTCCCTCCTCCCCCGCTCCCTCCACCTAGACAGCTCTTCTCCAATTAGAAAGTTCAGAGAGTGGCGTAGGTGACAAGGACAGCAGGTAAGTGTGCGGGGACACATTGGGACATTTTTTTATTTTATTCAACTTAAAAGCAAACATTCATTATATTTCAGCTTACCAATTCTTAGATGTGACGGCTGCATTGGTTTTCTTTTTTTTTAGGCTTGCTTTCTTCTATTTTCACCTGGTGATCAGGCCAGAAAAGCTCTCCTGCAATTACAGGGATGAGACCAACCATTTACCACTAGCAGGGGTGCTTGCAATGATCAGCTTTTATTTACATAAAACCTTTATCCCAAAAAAGGGGGGGGGGGCTGTTTGCTGTAACAGATTATAAAGTGTGAGATGGAGTTTGGCTTCAATTTCTTAGTGTATTTATTTAAATTTGCTAATACATCTACTTTAAAGCTGATCTTCACCTTTTAGTGCAGTTTAACCATTTCAATACCGGCCACTTATACACCCTTCCTGCCCAGACCAATTTTCAGCTTTCAGTTTCTCTCACACTTTGAAGTTAAAGTGATTGTAAAGTATTTTTTTATTTTTAAAGGTAATACAAACATCTCTATACTTCCCTGTAGTGAACATTTCGGTACTGAAAATTCATGATGCACTTGGCCGAAACCGAAACTGACGGTTTTTAAAAAATGATGTATATTTTTTTATAAATGAATGTATTCTATTCAATTTTTTAATACTATGAATTTAATTGTTGGCCATTATCGGCACCTTTTTGAAGCAGTGTTAAAAATCCTACTTGCTGCATTTTTGGTGCATATTTGGTCGGCTAAACCCCCCCCCCCCCCATTGAAATGCATTGAAAACACAGCAAGAACACATTAAAAATGCACCCAAGTTGCATTTTTTGAGTCACATACCTATGAAAAAACACAGCATAAGCAAGGTAAAATCACAGGCGTTTTCACCAGCCATTATCGGCATTTTATTTTTCCTTCGGCACAACGCTGAAAACCCTGTTTGCCCGACAATTTTTGGTGCATCGCTGCTTACCTGCTTTGTACAATGAAATTACACAGAGCGGCCACGAACCTCCTCTTCTTGGGTCCCCCGCCGACACTCCTGGCTCCTCCTCTCTGTCCAGTGCCCCCATAAAGGTACCCGAGGCGTGCTTGCTCCCAAGCCCTGTCCATTGACGCAAACAGCGGGACTCAGCCCTGCCCCTACTCCCTCATCACTGGCTTTGATTGACAGCACTAGTAGCCGATGGCTTCTGGTTCCCCAGCAAAGCCAAGGAGAGAAGAGCTGCAGACTTGCACAGCAATGGATCGAATGAGGGCTCAGGTGAGTGAGGGGCCAAAATCAATGCCTAAACGTTTTTTACCTTAATGCAAGGAATGCATTCAAAGAGAAGTAAAGGATTTTAATTATTTTTTTCCCCCCTAATCGTAGTTGCCTAGGTAGATGCAACATCGGTTCCCCGGGCCTCTACACTGAGAACCAAGCGATCAAACCCTGCTGATCACTCAGTTTTCAGAGCTCCATGAGCAGAGAGCTGTAGACTGTTAGTCACAGCTCTCTGCTCCTCTCCCTCTTCGCTCACTGGAGCACTGAGCTGTGGAGGGGGTTGGACCGGACATCTTAGGCTATCAGTGGCTCGCTGAGAGGCTGAGCCGGGTGTCAGTCCAGGCACCTGGCAGATCCAGACTCTGTGCTCGGGATGAGGGTGGCTTCAGCCTGCTCTCTGCTAAAAACGGGTCACAGGAGTCCAAAACTAATTGCACTCCTGTGATCCATTGTTGAAGTACAGCCAAACAAGCTTTGGCTGGACTTCTCCTTTTTTAAAGTAAAAAATGTTTATACTTTAGAACCACTTGAGTCCCTTGTAATCTGCCATTTCCGGGTCGTAGCGCTGTATGTCATATCCTGCGGTGCCTGTGCTCCTGGGAGAGGTGTGTCATTGTCCCCAGGAGTCAGTGGGCATCGCTGCAGGATTCGTTGGCATAACAACGGAGCAATACAAACCTCGCCCCCTGTTGTGATGGCAACCAGGCACACTGTCTGCGCTACGCCCTGCGTACAATGCGCATGATCAGGAGGTGCATGCTGGGTAGCCAGCAGCACCTTATCCCGGGAGAGAGTCCTAGTGGGCTTCACATGCCCACAATGAAGATGGAAGCGCTCAGGAAGACAAAGTTTAAGGTAGGTAAATTCTAAAAAGATGTACTCGAAACCGGATTGAATTACAGACATGATTTAATGTACATTATGTAGCCAAGCGGAGAGGGGATGCTGAAAAAAAAAAAAAATGATGTGGGAGGAACTCCGCTTTTAAATAGTTTTGTTTTAATCAACTTTAAGGTAAAAAATGCTTAGGCCTTAGTACCACTCCAACCTTAAATCAGAAATCTAGGAATTGGAAATGAGCTTGGGCATTCTCGTGTGGTGGGGCAACAATGACCTGGCCTGCAGCTAATTGGAGTTTAAAAAAAAAAAAAAAAAAAGCTTATGCTTGGCTAGAGATAAGTTGGGAGGATGCCAAAGCTCTTTTCCACTTGAAATGTGCAACTGTGTGTGTTCCTTGTTCCTAGTTCTCATACCAACTGTCAGTCAGAAAAAATGAGCAAGTAAGGGCTCATGCACATGGACGTACAAGCTGCTGTGTTCAGTGCATGGTGTGATTTGGACTGTAATGTATGCTGCAAGCGTTTACATGTGTACAGTGTAGATCAGGGGTCTCCAAACTTTCTGACCAAAGGGCCAGTTTACTGTCCTTCCAGCTTTAGGGGGGGGCCGGACTGTGGCCAATGGGAGTAGAAAATGCCTCCCGCATCAGTGCTCATACATCGATGGTAGGGGAGAATAGTGCCCCATTGATAGTATCGGCAGGGAAAATGGTGCCCCATCATTGATGTCAGCTGGTGGAATAGTACCCCAAGGGCCAGATAAAGGCAAGCAAAGGGCCACAGTTTGAAGACTGCTGGCGTAGATGAACCATATGCACCGCCGCCATTGCCAGGGCCAAAATGTAAACAATGCCAGTGTCTCAGCACTAACAACTAGTAGAGAGCTCATAACATTGACCACAGCAGGCCATCAGACTTACAAAGCATAGTAAGCTCAGTCTTTTGTTGGATATCAAAGATAAAAAGGACAGGGCGCCTTGTCCTCCGTATAAAAAAAAAAAAAACGTAAAATCCACAAAAACACGTTACAACTTGGTCAGATACATGGGGAAATCGCAGGTTAAAGCCAGTGGCTGAACATGTCCTCAGATGTCAGTCATAGTTATCTGAGTGCCTGCTTACATTGTGCAATGTTGCGTGCATCCCTGTGCAGGCAGTCCCATTGTTGTCTATTGGGAGACCACAGCTGCATGGATACAGCTGCTGCTCTTAATATGACCTCTATGTCGGTGCAGGTACATGTCCCCAAACTCACCCAGGGTACATTCAGGGACATGCACCCCCACACACACAGATGTAAGATTGGGAGCAGTGGCTGTGTCAGTGCGGCTACGGCGTCCCAATAGACAACAATGTGAATGCACACAGCACCTCTGCATGCTGGTGCCATCAAAACTTCACCCTGCATGTCATAGATTGTAGTATGAACGATCCTTAATGAAGTGGTTGTAAACCCTCACACATACCAGTGAAGTGACTGGCCTCAGGTGATACACAGAGATGAAACAAATCCTTTTTCATAGTCATGTGCCTGTTTATCTATAGCAGTCTTTTCCCTACATCCATTCAAAGTGCATAATTTACACAGGATCTCTCAGCTCTAATAAAGCAGGGGGCGGGGATCGGCAGTTACATCAGTAAGGCCTCTTTCTCACGGGGCGGATCAGTGATGATCCGCCCCGTGAACATCCGCTGGCTCAGCGGGGATCGCTCCGCCGATCCCCGCTGAGCAGGAAGATGACAGGTGCATCGCTGCACGCTGTGCAGCGACGGACCTGTCAGAGCGCCGCTCTCCCCTATGGGGGGATCGGATGATGACGGACCGTAGTGTCCGTCGTCACCCGATCCGATCCGAAAACGGATGGAAAAGTAGGTTTTTCCTCCGCTACACTTTTCGGATCGGAGCGGGGTCGGATGTCAGCGGACATGTCACCGCTGACATCCGACGCTCCATAGGGATGAATGTATGTCCGTTTTTCATCCGAAAATGGAAGGATGAAAAACGGACATACGGATCGTCCGTGTGAAAGAGGCCTAAGGGAATGACCATATCTTCCTTCACATAGAACACAGGAACAGAGCTGAGGCTGTCAATCTACTGAAGCTCCTCCCCAGTCACCTTTTATCTCTTGGTGTCAGGAAAACTTGTCAGAAGTGATTTATGCTGATAGCAGAGGGACACAGCAGAAGACAGAAAAGACACTTAGTGCTCAGGACTGAGACAAGTACACACTATAGAGGGATATACTTTGCTCATATTTCATGTCTGAGGTTTACAACCACTTTTAATATACAGGTATCATTGTTTATAGGCTTTTCCCCCACCCTCCATTTTTTTTTCTGTTTAGATAACAGCCAGGAATACATGCAGGAGGTTTCAGATGAAAACAATGGAACTGCTAAGCCTTGTTGTGGGGAGGAAACCGAGGCCAATGGTGAAAGCAATAATTTGCTTGAAAAAGCCCTAAAAGAGGCACAGCGATTGGGAAGTCGTGAAGACCCAGAAATCCAAGATCCATCAGATGTGAGCAAACCTCTCCTGGATATGTTCGTTGCAATCATCAAGAGCCACGTACCCATCCGAAGTCAGCAAATAGGGGAGCCAGAGTTCAGCCATGACCAGAAGATGTCCATACTGCTTGACTTGTACAATTCCAAGCCTCTCATCTTTCTGGAGCGGTTCCGAAAAGTTCTTAAAGAGGAACATCTGCTGTGCTTCAGCCACCTGTCCGGGGACTACACTGCCGATTTTTACTTCAAGGAGATCTGCAAAGCTTCTCAGAAAAAAGTCAATCACACGAGAGTCCGCAACAAAAGATACGCTGCTCTGCAACAGCTTATTTCAGGTAAAGCTTATGTACAGCTTTGGGCCCATCTCATTATGGGGCCAGCATTCATTAGTACTGCTGTAAGTGAGTGTGATGTGGCTGCACAGGGTGGCAGGAGGTTGGTTGATGTGGTGATATGGGGTGAAAATTTATTATGGCTTCAGTTGGAACACATTATGGGGATATAGAGACAGGGATGGCAGCAGTGTATGTGGGCATAGATAGCAGGGGGGACACTCTGACAACAGTAGTGTTTAGGTGTGCAGAGTAGTAGTAGTGTCTGAAACCCTGTATCTATGATATTGTCCATTATTGTAATAATAATTCTGGTGCAAGCACCTGACTACTTCTTTTTTTTTTTTTTTTTTAAGCTGTCCTCCCTTACCGTGTGCCCACACTGCAAGGGTTAACTTCTTGTTCAGTCTGGTGGACATAAAAAGCAATTTTACTTACCCGATCCTTCAGTTCCTTGGCAAATGGGGCTTCCCTCTGCTCCGGCAGTGGATTGTCTCTCGGTGTCCTCATGTCCTCCAATGCACAGCTATAGACTCTGCATTAGTGTTGATGACGTCAGAGGACCTTAGACCTCCAAAGTGTAGAAGAGAAGAGGCTGTGAGGACCGGTCTAGCAGCATGAAGGAGCCTGCAGGAGCAGAGGGTCAGTTAAGTAAACCTGCTTATCGCATTAAAGGATAGCCTCGCCTTTTAGAGCATGTTGCACATAATTCAGTTTTAACATGCTCCAGACCTGCCACCCACACCCTCCATTCCCTGCACCTGGGATCTTCTCCCGGCTCCCGCTGTCACATTTTGAAAGTAGCGCAGCTGTGCAGGGCTCCGTCCACACAGCCGCATCATTCATTCACAGAGATCTGTGAATGAGAGAACTACAAGTACCCTCATCCATTGGGGTTGACAGCTTGTAGTTCTCAATGAACTGGAAGGGCACTGATGAGCGCTCTCGTAGTTCATTCACAAGCTCTGTAACTTGCCAATAGTCAGCCCATATTGGAGGTCCGGGCTGCAAGCTGCGGGACCTGATCAGGGGTGCAATGCACATTTTATTCCTGCAAAAATGTGTGCATTTATTATTTTTTCCCCAGAAGGTGAACTTATCCTTTAGCGAGCAGTTAGCCCCTATAGTCCACTGCAAGGGAGGGCTTCTCAGTTTTCCGCAGTTCAGTTTTAAAGTAGATGCAAACCCTAAATGAGTGATTTTTTTTTTCCTCTAAAACTATTGCCATTTTTTTCTAATTTAAAATACTTATTTCACCTTTTTTTATTCTTTGTTGCATCTAAGTGCGGCGGATCTCCTGCACCTTCTTTGTAGCTTCTTGCTGTCTGCATGCATGCACTGCAGTAATGGCTGCATGTTTTTTCTGGGTAGTGAAATGACATGGGGACAATGTGGCAGTACAGTTTGGAGACAGAGTGCTGTAGCCCTATAATAGGAAGTACATAAATAAGAAAAAAACATTGCAAATAATCTGAGCTGTTCTGCTACAAAGCTCCATCGACCAAAGGCTCCAAAACAGTCTGTGGTCCATAAACACCAGTAGCATAAAAAAAAAAACAAGGATCGAACCACTCAACTTCCAGAGGTTCAGAATACAGAGACTCTATGACTAGGCTCCTGATGGAGCGAAATGTGTAAGGAGAGCAAGTGGATGATATTAATGTATTCTGGACCTCTGGAAGTTTAGCGGCTCCATCCTTGTTTGTTGTGCTACTAAAATCCGAATTCTGCCTAAAGGGGGTGTTCTGCTTTAAAGTGGAAGTAACGTTCCACACATTACTTTTACCTATAGGTAAGCCTATACCAAGGCTTACCTATAGGTAGTGTAAATATCTCCTAAACGGGCACCCGGAAACCTTCTAAGTCCTCCCTCCCCGCAGTCTTCTGGGGCACGTCACAGGTCCCAGAAGACTGCGGATCATTCGCAAAGCACAACGTGGCTCATGCATGTGCGGTGGGTAGCCGTCTGTGAAGTCGAAAGCAGCATAGCTGACTGCCCACAGAATGTCGGCATCAGGAACCTGAAGGATAGTGAACAATTATCCGGGTGAGGGCGGTGCTGAATTCCTGGACAATTGTCCTTTTACTAAAGCTGTATTAAACTCTTGTAATGGAAATTTGTAAATTCTGTATATAATTGTATTGTATTTTGTATGTATTGCACTCTGCCCTCAGTGTGCACACGGCACTAACAATGTTTTCAGTAAATGTTTACATATTCTTTTGAGTCCTGATTAGAATAAGCCTGCCTATGTAACGCCCCTTGTTACCATAAATGTACAATTGTAATATTAATGTGATACCTACGTAATCATGTGCATAAAAACCTTCAATTGCGTCATAATAAAGCAGAACAGTAATTTGGAAAGATGCTGAGCGTATCTTTTGTGTCTGTTCCCTACTGCAGTAGTTATTATTAATTTGGAACCACTAATCAATATGAGGATAGGAGTTGCCTATCATCAATTTAACCTCTGCTTTTTAACTTGTACTTATAGATAAGCCTATAATAAGGCTTACCTGTAGGTACAGTGAATATCCCCGAAATTTGCAGTGCTTAGGAGATATTCACACTGGATGCAGCTGGTGATGTCACCGGTGCTTGCGCTCTGAAGTGACAGCATACCCACGTCGGAGCCGGGGAACCTGAATGGAAGACCAGGGGAATATGGAAGCCCTGTCAGAAGGGCTCCCTCCCTTCTATGGTAAGTGTGTTTTATATATATATATATATATATATATATATATATATATATATATATATATATATATATATATATATATATATAATTTTTTTTTTTTTTTGGAAAGGCCATGGTTTGTTACTGCTTTAAAAGTCAGCACCTATAAAATTTGTAGCTACTGACTTTTATTTATTTAATTTCAGAGTGAGCATTATCAGCGGGTATTATTTTAATGAAAGCTGCATATATAAAATATTGAAACTGACTTTTGAAGTTACATTAACATGATAAAGCTTATTAGATTTTAGTGATTTGAGTTTACATATACCTAATACTGAGAAAAATGTGAATTCCCAACGGTGATACTTGTGCTTGTTCCCCTTTTATAGCTGGCGAGTATTTCAGTGATAAGGAGATGCGGCAGCGGGACCCTCTAATGTATGAACACTACGTGGGCCAATACCAGAGCGAGGAGGAGATCATGTCACAGAATAGTCGGGATTTGGCTCAGGCCAACAGCCTGTCTGATGTCCTCCTTGATTCCTGCCAGGAACAGATCATACAGAGGAAGCTGGAGGTGCAACGTGAACTGGAGGAGAACTGCGAGGAGGAGGAGGAAGACAGTGCAGAGGAGGAAGGTTGGTTCTCTCATGTAGCAATGTATGTGAAGCATAACTAGGCAGCACTCGCTTTTCAGTAAAGTTAAATTGACATATTTGATACTTCTAAAGCCTGTGCAATGACATTTTTTAAAGTGGAGCCCTAAACTCCAGATGTTTAAAAAAATATCCTAACATTAAAATAGTAAAAGAAGTGCTGAAATTCTTAAGTTTTAGATCAAATGCTGATCCAGGCCCACTGGTCTAGTCACATGTGAAGGCCAAGGCATTTGGTCATGTGATTTATGCTAAAGGAGGAGGTTCTCTCATTTTTTGAGTTAGGATTGGGATGTGATCAGCAGCCTGAGCCTTTAGTGGTAACCAGCACTGAAGGGAGCCTAGAGCTTAATTTCACCAAATGTGATGCAACCCCTTTTGTTACTGTTCATCCATCACAACATACATCTTAAGATAACTTTAACCACTAGCCGACCAGCTCGCGCAGATATACTGCAGCAGGTTGGCTCTCCTGCGCGATCTGATGTACCTGTACGTTGGTTCGTGCAAGGAGGATAGTGGGAGCGTGCCCGCAGGTCCCGCACACTCCATTTCCGCCCGCGATCGCGGTGAGGAGAGGCAGAGCGGGGAACTGCCTATGTAAATAAGGAGATTCCTCGTTCTGCCAGATGACATGACAGAGATCTGCTGTTTCAAGAGGTTGGGAACAGTGATCTCTGTCATGTTCCTGTAAGCCCATCCCCTCCCCCCTACAGTTAGAACACACCCAGGGAACACACTTAACCCCTTGATCACCCCCTAGTGTTAACCCCTTCCCTGACAGTGACATTATTACATTGATTACTGCATTTTTATAGCACTGGTCGGAGTAATAATGTCACTGGTCCCCAAAAAGTGTAATTTGGGGTCAGATTTGTCCACTGCAATGTCATAGTCCCGCTAAAAATCGTAGATCGCTGCCTTTACCAGTAAAAACAATTAAAAAAAAAATACAAGTCCCTAAATCTATCCCGTAGTTTGTAGACGCGGTAACTTTTGCGCAAACCAATCAATATACGCCTATTGCCAAAACCAAAAATATGTAGAATATATATCGGCCTACACTGATGAATACTTATTTTTGCTATATGTACTATAGCAGAAAGTAAAAAAAAAAAAAATTTTTTTTTTGTTTATAGTGCAAAAAAATAAAAACCATATAGGTGATTAAATACCACCAAAAGAAAGCTCTGTTTGTGGATAAAAAGCACGTCAATTTTGTTTGGGTACAGCGTTGCACGACCGCACAATTTTCAGTTAAAGCGACGCAGTGCTGTCTCGCAAAAAATTGCCTGGTCATTAAGGGGGCAAATCCTTCCATGGCTGAAGTGGTTAAAGTGGTTGTAAACCCTTATGGGGCATACACACACGGTCGGACTTTTCGTCTACAAAAGTCCGACAGCCTGTCCGGCGGACTTTTGGCGGACTTGTGGCAGACTTTCTAACGAACGGACTTGCCTACACACGACCACACAAAAGTCCAACGGATTCCTACGTGATGACGTACACCAGACTAAAATAAGGAAGTTCATAGCCAGTAGCCAATAGCTGCCCTAGCGTGGGTTTTTGTCCGTCGGACTAGCACACAGACGAGCGGATTTCGGGGTCCGTCGTAGTTACGACGTAAAGATTTGAAGCATGTTTCAAATCTAAAGTCCGTCGGATTTGAGGCTGAAAAAGTCAGCTGAAAGTCCGGGGAAGCCCACACACGATCGGATTACCAGCCAGCTTTAGTCCGTCGGCGTCCGTTGGACTTTTGTAGACGAAAAGTCTGACCGTGTGTATGCCCCATTAGATGTACCCAGTGAAGTGACTGGCCTCAGGGGATACACAGAAATGAAACAAATCCTCCTCCTTTGTTGTACCTGTTTATCTGCATTCTTCTCCTAATCCATTCAAGAATTTATAAAGCTTGTCTAAGTTGTCAGAAAACAGGGAGCAGAGAGCTGAAATTCACTCTGCAGAGGTAAGTGGGGAGAGCTCTGATAGCTAATTGGAGAGAAGGGACACACCCCCTTCCCATAGCAACAGAGCCGAAGCTGTCAATCACAGGCTGTGTCCTCCGTCACCTTTTTTCTCTTGGTGTCAGGAAAACTTGTCAAAAGTGATTTAATGCTGATAGCAGAGGAATGAGGCAGCAGACAGAAATGACAATTAGTGCTCTGGATTGAGACAAGTACACACTATAGAGGGATATTGCTTTGTTCATATTTCATGTCTGAGGTTTACAAACACTTTAACTTTTGGGCATAGATTGTTGAAACTTTAAAGAGAATCTGTCACTTTGCCAATTCAGATTTCTCTTAAAAGCCCCCAATCACTGACTGTTACTCAAATTCACTGCACTGATCTTTCGTTCTGTTCTATGTCATTACTAGTTTGTATGGGAGAGCATGAAACAATCTCCCCTTCTTCTTAGGGCACAGTGCTTTTATGGGCCAGTTGCCAGGCCTGAGCAGTGCCAGGACAGTGAGAGGAGATGGTTAATAACCCTGTGTAAATTTCAACACATACTGAAGCAGAGCTTACAAGGGTTTAGACCCACAGCGCTGACAGGGAGTCTCACATGCTTTTCTAAGTTTCATTAGTCCTCCCTTTTTTTTTTTTTTTTTTTTTTATATCTGATCTTCACGTTGCAGTGTCCTCTTCTCTCCCCCTAGACTCTGAGCTGCAATCAGACGAGGAGCGTACTGTGGACAGCGAGGAGAAGGATCTGATGCGTGAAGAATTCCTCACCCGCATGTACCAGAGCTTTTTGGATGGAAAAGATAAAAATTTTGACTACAGGTAATGTGTAAAAACAAAATAATGTGGTGTTCAGCAGAAAAAAAAAACGACCGTATTTTTATTGGAGGTGGAGCCTGGTGGGCCAAACCAGCCCCTGGTTTCTTATGTACTCCCCAAGAGTGAGACCTACCTGCCATAATTCCAGATTGTGTTTCAGTCCACCTGGGAGTTTCAGATGTTCCTGTTTTCTTTTTTTCTTTTACTTTATGTAAAATGCAACAAGAGGAGCTGGAACTCACAAAAGCAGGCGGGAAGTGTGAGGTGGGCCTCCTATAATGGCCACAGCAGTTGTAAGACCTCTGAACACAAAGGAGAACCTGAAATGTAGATGCTGTGCCCAAAAAAGGCAGAGGGCAAAATACTGGGCACTAGCCTTGCCATGCTTTGTTATGCACCATGTCTCTGTGTGGAGGCAGCCTTCTTGGTAGTGGCGCAGCCTTTCACTCCCTGATTACAGAGTGGCACCTCTAATGGCTGGTGTAACAATTGATGTAGGCAGTAGCAGAGGAGGAGAAAGCACCAAATCTCAGAATTAATTAAGCAAGAGGAGGGTGATCCTACACTGAAGGTCCTTAGTTATAGCTTCTCCTACAGCAAGGAGAGAACAGTAGGCGGCACGTGTGACATCCTCAAATTTCACTCCAAATCTAGTGACACTATTGGGCAGAGACAGCAGTGCCTTAGATGATCTCCCACTGAAGATATACAGCTCCAGGCACAGTAAGTGCACTGCTTTTTACAGGGGGAATGCCACACAAAAGGTGTATTTTCAGAGCACAGTTAACATTTATAGATGTTAATAACAGCAAATATTCACTTTTTCCGATCAGGTCCAATTTTAGTGCGGATATTTCACTAGCAGAGTCGGCAAGAGATACAATAGATTTTCCATTTGGATGGCTAACCCTATAAGACTATACATATATATCTGCACTTTGTTTTTCACATTTTCCCCTGTAATGTTTTGGTGTAGTGTGAAGGCCAGTTTACTGAGCCAGGCACATTAGTACACCAGACAGACAAATCTGAATACAGTGAGGGAGATTTACTAAAACTGGTGCACACAGAATCTGGTGCAGCTGTGCATAGTAACCAATCAGCTTTAAGGGTTTATTGCCAAAGTTTAATTAACCACTTGCCTACTGGGCACTTTTACCCCCTTCCTGCCCAGGCAACACTGTCACACTTTGAGTAAGTGACAGTTGAGCGGTCATGCAACACTGTACCTATTTTTATCATTTTTTTTCCACACAAATAGAGCTTACTTTTGGTGGTAATTAATCACCACTGGGTTTTTTATTTTTTTCTAAAATAAACTAAAGAAGACTGAAAATTTAAAAAAACTTTTACATAGTTTGTTATAAAATTTTGCAGACAGGTAATTTGTTTTCTTGCACTGATTAGACAGCATTGATGAGCACTGATGAGGAGGCACTGGTGGGCACAGATTGGCAGCACTGTTGCGACTGCATTGATAATCAGGACACTGATAATCAGTGCACCGATTATCATTGTAGATGATCCTTTTAGGGAAGCCAGCTATCGTCTCTCTTCTCTCTTCAAGCTCTCAGCATGAGGAAAGAGGTGCCAATGACCAGCATCTGTTTACCTCCGTGATAAGCTGTGATTGGACATAGCTGGTCACGTGGTAAAGAGCCGTTGATTGGCTCTTTACCTCAATCTGTGATCAGCAGTGTCTGGAGGACAGTGCGATTACACGAGCCTGCTGCCTAACAAAACTAGACAACCGTGCTGTAGCTGTCATTCAGCTATAGTGTGGTCTACCAGTGATTAAACAAGCTGAAGTTAGAAGCTGATTAGTTATTATGCACAGATTTTGTGTGCACCGCTTTTTAGTAAATCTTCCCCAGTGTGTCCCACATCCTTCTGAGTTAGAAGGGACTTCCTCCCGCTTCATTATTTATTTATTTTTTCTCACTTTTTTTTTTTTTTTTTTGTGAACTTTTGTGTCTGCAAAAATGTCTTTTGCTGAGACTTTTCCCTTAATGTTTTGTATTGATTTTGTTTCTCCGAATATTATTAGAAGGTCACATGGAGCAGAACAGGATGCAACATCAAAAGCCATGCAGCCTCCAGCTGGGGATTTTCCTGGTGTGCAGTATTTCCCTGTTGTGTAATTTTATCCCATCTCAATATATGCCTTGCTCTGCTCACCGTACATTTCAGAGTAGCAGTGTAGCACATTTGCACTGTTTAAAACCAACATTGTAAACCCTTCCCAATCCCATTTAATAACTCTATGTATGGTCTGCTTCTTTGACAGTGAAGTCGATGACAATCCAGATTTTGATAACTTGGACATTGTCACACGAGATGAAGAAGAACGGTATTTTGATGACGATGATCTGGAAGTCATGGATGCAGAGGATGAGCAAAGAGAGGAAGATCAGAGTATGGGTAGCAGTGTGTGATTGCTTTGCTTAGTAGTGGTTGGTTACATTCAACCTGGCCTGTTCTGAGATGTTAAGGATGTTTTGCTGCTGATCCACATAGATTTCTCAGCTCTAATGATTGTCAGGAATATACTGGGGTACGTTCCTGAGACTCACTACAAGTGAAGAATCCAGTTGGATGAAACATCATGAACATTACATTACAAGTTCAGTTGCATGTGACTAACTACTACGGAGAATGCCATGACCTGGATAAACGAGTATCTTCACAGATAAGTGATTGCCTTACACAGCTTCATAAGCTGCTGACAACCTGGCATGTGGATATATGTGCGGACCCAACAACATTGCCCAACTGCCATCCAGAACAGTCTTCTTCTTTTTGACAATGCAGCAAAAGCTGATGTGATGACCACAAGAGGGCAGCAGATTCCCAGCTGTGATTTATTTCTGTATTTTGCAGAGATCTATAGGAGTCACTGGTTTTATTGCCAGTCTTTCCTTTTAATACCTCTCCTGTGTTCTACACTCAGACAACTGTAGACCGGTAGCAGATCCTCATAAAGATATTTAGGCAATTTATGGGAAAACTGGGACCTGTTAGACATGAAGCAGACTGTAACAATCACCAATGGAAACATTGCGGTGTTCATGAACTTTTGCGGTGTTGCAGAAAGAAGAGAGGATTGTTGGATAAACATTGAAATGTTTTGCTGTTTTTTATTTTTGTTAATCTGCCCTGTGGGACAAAATTTCTGCCTAAATATTTAAGAGATTAAAGTTTAGTTTTATGAGTATTTTTTTGTTCGGCACTGAGGGCTGAAACAGTCCAAGTCCCCCCAACAATTTGTGTACTGTGGATATCCACGTAGGTAAGTAAATTGAATTTCTGAGACGTCAAAGTTGATGTTACATAGTTACATAGTAGGTGAGGTTGAAAAAAGACACAAATCCATCAAGTCCAACCTATGTGTGTGATTATATGTCAGTATTACATTACATATCCCTGTATGTTGCGGTCATTCAGGTGATTATCTAATAGTTTCTTGAAGCTATCAATGCTCCCCGCTGAGACCACCGCCTGTGGAAGGGAATTCCACATCCTTGCCGCTCTCACAGTAAAGAACCCTCTACGTAGTTTAAGGTTAAACCTCTTTTCTTCTAATTTTAATATGTGGCCACGAGTCTTGTTAAACTCTCTTCTGCGAAAAAGTTTTATCCCTATTGTGGGGTCACCAGTACAGTATTTGTAAATTGAAATCATATCCCCTCTCAAGCGTCTCTTCTCCAGAGAGAATAAGTTCAGTGCTCGCAACCTTTCCTCATAACTAAGATCCTCCAGACCCTTTATTAGCTTTGTTGCCCTTCTTTGTACTCGCTCCATTTCCAGTACATCCCTCCTGAGGACTGGTGTCCAGAACTGGACAGCATACTCCAGGTGCGGCCGGACCAGAGTCTTGTAGAGCGGGAGAATTATCGTTTTATCTCTGGAGTTGATCCCCCTTTTAATGCATGCCAATATTCTGTTTGCTTTATTAGCAACAGCTTGGCATTGCATGCCGTTGCTGAGCCTATCATCTACTAGGACCCCCAGGTCCTTTTCCATCCTAGATACCCCCAGAGGTTCTCCTCCCAGTGTATAGATTGCATTCATATTTTTGCCACCCAAATGCATTATTTTGCATTTTTCTACATTGAACCTCATTTGCCATGTAGTCGCCCACCCCATTAATTTGTTCAGGTCTTTTTGCAAGATTTCCACATCCTGCGGAGAAGTTATTGCCCTGCTTAGCTTAGTATCGTCTGCAGATACAGAGATTGAACTGTTTATCCCATCCTCCAGGTCATTTATGAACAAATTAAATAGGATTGGTCCCAGCACAGAACCCTGGGGAACCCCACTACCCACCCCTGACCATTCTGAGTACTCCCCATTTATCACCACCCTCTGAACACGCCCTTGTAGCCAGTTTTCAATCCATGTACTCACCCTATGGTCCATGCCTATGCACCTTATTTTGTACAGTAAACGTTTATGGGGAACTGTGTCAAATGCTTTTGCAAAATCCAGATACACCACGTCTACGGGCCTTCCTTTATCTAGATGGCAACTCGCCTCCTCATAGAAGGTTAATAGATTGGTTTGGCAAGAACAATTCTTCATGAATCCATGCTGATTACTGCTAATGATATTCTTATTACTAAAATCTTGTATATAGTCCCTTATCCCCTCCAAGAGTTTACATACTATTGATGTTAGGCTAACTGGTCTGTAATTCCCAGGGATGTTTTTTGGGCCCTTTTTAAATATTGGTGCTACATTGGCTTTTCTCCAATCAGCTGGTACCATTCCAGTCCATAGACTGTCTGTAAAAATTAGGAACAACGGTCTGGCAATCACCTGACTGAGTTCCCTAAGTACCCTCGGATGCAAGCCATCTGGTCCCGGTGATTTATTAATGTTAAGTTTCTCAAGTCTAATTTTAATTCCATTCTCTGTTAACCATGTAGGTGCTTCCTGTGTTGTGTCATGAGGATAAACACTGCAGTTTTGGTTACTGAAGCCCCCCGATTCACTCGTGAAGACTGAGGAGAAGAATAAATTCAATACCTTTGCCATCTCCCCATCCTTTGTAACCAGATGTCCTTCCTCATTCTTTATGGGGCTAATATGGTCTGTCCTCCCTTTTTTACTGTTTACGTACTTAAAGAATTTCTTGGGATTTTTTTTGCTCTCCTCCGCTATGTGTCTTTCATGTTCTATCTTAGCCTTCCTAATTGCACCCTTACATTTCTTATTGCATTCTTTATAAAGTCTGAATGCTGAGGATGATCCCTCAACCTTGTATTTTTTGAAGGCCTTCTCCTTTGCCTTTAAATGCATTTTTACATTGGAGTTAAGCCATCCAGGATTTTTGTTTGCTCTTTTAAATTTATTACCCAATGGGATACATTGGCTAATGCCCTTATTTAATATGCTCTTAAAGCAAACCCATCTCTCCTCCGTATTCTTTGTTCCTAATATTTTATCCCAATTTATGCCTTTTAGCAAGGTTTGTAATTTAGGGAAGTTGGCTCTTTTGAAATTCAGTGTCTTTGTGTTCCCTTCATGTTTCCTATTTGTGTGATTTATACTGAAACTAATTGACCTGTGATCGCTGTTAGCTAAATTTCCACATCTGTGATCAGGTTTGTATTGTTGGTAATCAGTAGATCCAGTAATGTTTTATTTCTAGTTGGTGCGTCTACCATCTGACCCATAAAATTGTCCTGCAAGACATTAAGGAACTGGCGAGCCTTAAATGAATGCGCGGTTCCCTCCGCCCAGTCTATGTCTGGATAATTAAAATCCCCCATTATGATAACACTTCCCATCCTTGCTGCTAATCCAATTTGTGAAAGGAGATCCGTCTCCACTACCTCCCTCAGGTTAGGGGGCCTATAGCATACTCCCAGTATTATTTTCCCCTTAGCTTCATCCCTTTGGAGCTCTACCCATAAAGATTCCACCTCCTCCCTAGCTCCCTCAGTGATGTCATCTCTCACATTCACTTGTACATTATTCTTGATATATAGGCATACCCCTCCCCCTTTTTTACCCTCTCTATCCTTGCGGTATAGGGTATACCCTTGAATGTTTGCCAGCCAATCATGAGAGCTGTTGAACCAGGTCTCTGAAATTCCCACAAAATCCAAATCCTCCTTGTACAACAGTATCTCTAGTTCACCCGTCTTGTCGGCCATGCTCTGCCATTGGTGAACATGCCACATAGTTTAGACCGATCGCATATTGTCCTCGTATTGGGTGTTTCAAGATTGCAACTAGGACTTGCTACTATACTCACCTTGTGTTTTTGTGCTTTGGTTAACCTACCACTAATGCCCCCAATACTACCCTCTGGAATATCTTCCGCGCTGGCTATCACTGTCTCTGGACCCTCCCCCCCATCGCCTAGTTTAAAAACCCCTCTAACTTTTTGGCCATCTTCATTCCCAGCAGATCTGCACCCTCCTCATTTAGGTGCAGTCCGTCCCTTCTATAGTACCGGTTACCGACTTAGAAGTCAGCCCAGTCCTCCAGGAACCCAAACCCCTCCTTACTACACCAGCTCTTCAGCCACTTGTTTACTTCCCTAATCTCCCTTTGCCTTTCTGGTGTGGCTCGATGTACCGGTAGTATTCCTGAGAACACTACCTTGGAGGTCATTTTCCTCAATTTAGCACCTAAATCCCTAAAATCGTTCTTTAGGACACTCCATCTGCCTCTGACTTTGTCATTGGTGCCAACGTGCACCATGACAGCCGGGTCTTCCCCAGCCCCTCCCAGTAATCTGTCCACAAGATCCGTGATGTGCCGAACCCGAGCGCCCGGTAGACAACATACTGTTCGGCGCTTCAGGTCTTGGTTACAGATTGCCCTCTCTGTCCTTCTAAGAATTGAGTCCCCTACCACCAGAATCTGTCTTTCCTTTCCCTTTGCTGCCCCCCCACTCTCACTGGAGGAGTTCTTCCCCCGGCAGCTAGGAGAGTCCCTCATCTCCAGCAGTGCTGGTCCCTGACTGGTTTCACCAATGTCACTCAATGGAGCGTACTTATTGGGATGCTCCAGTCCTGGATCGGCCTCTCTGGCACTTCCCCGTCTACCCCTCCTGACTGTCACCCATCTACTCTTTGCTAGTGCCTGCACCTCTTTGTCTCCACCCGCATTTGTGCTGGCCCCTGCCGTGTATGTTCCTGGCTCTCCTTTATTATGGAGGGACTTCTCAGTACTGACAGTTGCTTCCCCAGATTCAGAACCTGGGCTTCTAGGGAAAAAATGTGCTTACATTTTGCACAGCAGTATTCGCCCTCGATCAGATGATCAAGGAACGCATACATGCAGCAAGATGTACAAAGAGTCGCCTCTCCACACCCGCCGGGCATCGTACCTATTACATTTAGTGAGGATTGGGGATTATACCCTGTCCAAATATTACCTAACAGCTAGCTTCCTGGCACTAATACTTAAGACAATACACAGGTAAACAACAAGACAATACACAGGTACTCACAGACCTACGTGCACTCGCAATACACAAGTATACAGTACACAATGCACAAGTACTAACGATCCACACACACTACTCAGACAACACTCAGATACTCACACTACACAGGTACTATGACCCCTGTTATAACCTCCTGTTTTAAACTCTGGTTTTTTAACTCCCACTTATTCCAGCTCCACTTACACCGAGTTCCACAGCTTCAGACTGAGCACGCTCAGACTGAGTCCTACAACCAGTTAAATAGGCACCTGTGAGCAATTAACCACACCCCTTAATTGATAGATTGATGGAACCAGAGAAAAAAAAAGCTATTTAAAAAGTGACAGCAAAAGGCAAATTAAAAACTAAAAGGAAAAGCCCCAAAAATGCAACCCAGTAAACAAACAGCAAACAAACAACAAACAGCAAACAAACAGCAAGACTTGTATACTCTAACTCTGGTTTTTTAACTCCCACTTATTCGAGTTCCACAGCTTCAGACTGAGCACGCTCAGACTGAGTCCTACAACCAGTTAAATAGGCACCTGTGAGCAATTAACCACACCCCTTAATTGATAGATTGATGGAACCAGAGAAAAAAAAAAGCTATTTAAAAAGTGACAGCAAAAGGCAAATTAAAAACTAAAAGGAAAAGCCCCAAAAATGCAACCCAGTAAACAAACAGCAAACAAACAACAAACAGCAAACAAACAGCAAACAAACAGCAAGACTTGTATACTCTAACTCTGGTTTTTTAACTCCCACTTATTCCAGCTCCACTTACACCGAGTTGCACAGCTTCAGACTGAGCACGCTCAGACTGAGTCCTACAACCAGTTAAATAGGCACCTGTGAGCAATTAACCACACCCCTTAACCACTTCGCATCCAGGCCATTTCTGACACTTCGCTCCTACATGTCAAAAATCATCATTTCTTTGCTATAAAATTAGATGGAACCCCCAAACATTATATATGTTTTTTTAGCAGAGACCCTAGAGAATACAATGGCAGTCATTGCAACTTTTTATCTTGCACGGTATTTGCGCAGCAATTTTTCAAACGCGTTTTTTTCATGCTTTAAAAAAAAACAAAACAGCAAAGTTAGCCAAATTTTTTTGCATTGTGTGAAAGATGAAGTTACGCCGAGTAAATAGATACCTAACATGTCACGCTTCAAAATTGCACACGCTCGTGGAATGGCGCCAAACTTTAGTACTTAAAAATCCCCATAGGCGACGCTTTAACATTTTTTACTGGTTACATGTTTTGAGTTACAGAGGAGGTCTAGGGCCAAAATTATTGCTCTCGCTCTAACGTTCGCTGCGATACCTCACATGTGTGGTTTGAACACCGTTTTCATATGTGGGCGGGACTTACATATGCGTTCGCTTCTGCGTGCGAGCTCACGGGGACAGGGGCGCTTTAAAAATTTTTTTTTTTTTTTATTGTTAATTTTACTTAAAAATTTTTATTTTTACACTTTAAAAAAATTTTTTTTTTTTTTTTTGATCACTTTTATTCCTATTACAAGGAATGTAAACATCCCTTGTAATAGGAATATGACACGATCAGTCCTGTTTACAGTGAGATATGGGGTCAATAAGACCCCACATCTCACCTCTAGGCTGGGAAGCCTAAAATCAAAAAAAAAAATAAAACGATTGCCGCTTCACAGCCGAAGCGGCGCCGTTTTTTTGAATGCAGAGGCCGGGCGTGACGTCATAACATCGCGCCCGGCCTCCGAACGATCATAGAGACTCCGGCGACCATCTGGTCCGCCGGAAATCTCTATGGTGAACATCCGGCGCCGGCGGATCCGCTATCCGACTCACCGATCGCTGAGGTGAGTCGGTAGTAGCACCGGAGGGCGGCGGGAGGGGGGGGACGTCCCCTCCCGCCGCCCGTAAGAACGATCAAGCGGCGGAACAGCCGCTATGATCGTTCTTATGGTGTACGGAATCGCCGGCTGAAAATGCCGGTATCTGAATGATGTCTGTAGCCTCAGACATCATTCAGATATAAGCCCTGAAAGTCGAGGACGTCATATGACGTCCTCCGGATGTCAAGCGGTTAATTGATTGATGGAACCAGAGAAAAAAAAAAGCTATTTAAAAAGTGACAGCAAAAGGCAAATTAAAAACTAAAAGGAAAAGCCCCAAAAATGCAACCCAGTAAACAAACAGCAAACAAACAACAAACAGCAAACAAACAGCAAGACTTGTACACTCTAACTCTGGTTTTTTAACTCCCACTTATTCCAGCTCCACTTACACCGAGTTCCACAGCTTCAGACTGAGCACCTGATGTAAATCCTACCTGAATGACATTTGGTTTTCTAATGCACTGTTTATAAACAAGTGGCATTTTCTTGCTGCTTTCACCTTTAAAAAAAAAAAAAAAAAAATCTTCTGTTGCATTTCCATGCTATTGATCCTCTGCAGCCTTATTGCAGGCATTTCCTGTCTTCTTTCCACTCCAGTGATGGCTGCATAGTTTTTCTTAGGGCGAGGTTTTTGATGGTGACAACTAGGGTTGCACCGGTCCCGTACTTTTTTTGTTTTTTTTTGTTTTTTGTTTTTTTGTTTTTTTTTTCCAATTGGCGAGTATGAGTCCTGATCCTTTCGGTCAAGTACTTGTCTATACCGAGTACCGATATTTTGCGATGCGATTTGCATCAATACACACTGCAAAGAATTGCATGCATATTGAACAGGAATGCAGTGCGTTTCTTGTCTGAATCGCATCATGTAATTTCCTCCACTGCTCGTGTGTAAAAAATAAATAAATAAAAAAATGTGTTTATGTGTGTGTGTGTATGTATATGTATGTGTGTGTGTGTGTGTATATATATATATATATATATATATATATATATATATATATATATATATATATATATATATATATATATATATATATATATAAATAAATGAACATCAGGTGGGTTACCCTCTTATCTTGATATCCTTGTTCAATCAAGGCACCGTCAAGGTGGACTCCCAAAACTCCACCATAAATGATAGAAAAAACACATGGAACGATGCTTGATGCCAAAAAGTGTCCTTTTACTGAAAAGTTAATCCATTGAATATTTCAAAATACAAGCAAGCCACTGTACAGTTCCGAGCACAAATCGCTCTTCGTCAGGCTTTTCAGGCTGTGTGTGAAAAGCCAAACCACACTATGTTCTTTTATCCACACCCAGTCTGATACACACCTGTATCACTTAATCAATTATCATATACAAAACACCTAAAACCATTCTAATATTTAACCCTACTAAATAAACCTACTACCCTAAAACCATCCTAAATTCCCCAATAGGGGATAATTTACAAAACCGGTTCATCATATTATATCTCAAATGTCATCATCATATCACTTGTGAACCAATTATATTATCTCATTTCATTAGCTCGGTGTTTTGCAAATATTTCTCATAAATATACATATGTTACTATTCATGTCTCAAAATTCTTCATGGATTCCAGTTGATATTCTGCTATCTAGTAATTCCAACGGGAGCCTTTGTGATCAATCTAAAGAAAATATAACATATTCAAAAATAGTCATACCTTCTAATCAATCTCGCACCGTAAATTTCTAAACAAACAAAAATAAATCATAATCCCTGTTCATACCATCAGGGTGCAGGGACTGTAATTTGTTAATCCACCAAACTTCACGTCTTTTTAGTTTCAAAATCCTATCACCCCCTCTTTTGTCATGGGGAATCTCTTCTAAAACCATAAAACGTAGATCGGTGTCTTTGTGGCCCATTTCTGAGAAGTGACGCGATACAGGTAAACTTGATTGGGGATGTCTAATTGTACTACGGTGTTGTGCGATACGGTCTTTAATTTTTTGGGTTGTTTCCCCCACGTAAAGGAGATTGCAAGGGCATGTGAGAATGTAAATCACATATGATGACTGACAGGTATAAAAGCCGTTAATTATTATTTTCTTTTTAGTCTTAGGATGAGAAAAATTATTCCCTTTGATAACTAAATTGCATTGAATGCAATTGAGACAAGGGTAACAGCCTTTTCTTTTGCTGCCAAGAAAAGTCATCTTTTTCTCATCCTGCCTCTCTGGTTTAAATTCTGATCGCACTAAGAGATCGCGCAAGGTTTTATTGCGCCGGTATGCCTTCATCGGAGTTAACTGAAACTCCTCTATGTGAGGATAAGATCGTTTCAATATCGTCCAATGTTTTCTCAATACATTAAAGATCCTATCGCTATAACTGTTAAACTGGAAGACAAATGGAATTCTAGGTTTATCAGCTGAGTATCTCTTCCTATTGGGAATTTCAATAGGGTTCAAAATTTTATTTAATTCGTGTCGAATTATATCTTCTGGATAGCCCCGCTCCTTAAACTTGCAGCACATTTCATCTAATCTTTCATCTTTAACTGTAGTATCACTCACTATTCGCGTCACTCTGAGAAGCTGGCTTCTAATGATAGAGCTAAAGACATGAGGGGGATGATAGCTGTCATATCTCAATAACTGATTCCTATCTGTGGGTTTCGTGTATATGTCAGTTTCAATCCGTCCCTGTTTTATGTATGCCCGTATATCTAGAAAGGGGACCGAATCTCCGCCAATATGAATTTTGAACTGAATGTTTGGTGAAATACTATTAATCATCTCATCAAACGTTTTGAGTGATTCAATGTTGCCCCGCCATATGACAAAAATGTCATCTATATAGCGCCACCAAGTGGCGCAATGTTCCCGAAAAAGGTCATTCACAAAAATATGTTTTTGCTCAAAATCATGCATAAATGAACAGGCATATGGCGGGGCAACATTAGAACCCATGGCTACCCCCGTCAATTGCACATAGTACCGATCCTTAAAGAGAAAATAATTATTGTACAAAATCAATCTGAACAGTTTCTCAAAAAAAATAATCTGAGCTTCCGAATACTCCTGACAATTCCTAATTAGGCTTAGCGCTGCCTCAATGCCAGCCCCATGAGGAATCGATGTGTATAAACTTGTTACATCCCAAGTGACCAGGATATATTCATTTTGAATTTGTGGTAGGTCCCTAATTTTGGTTAGAAAGTCACCGGAGTCCTTGATGTAGGATGGGGTGGCCTTTATCAAGGGTGATAGTACTTTATCCAGTAGTTTGGCCGTGGGTACAAAGATCGAATCCCTCCCCGATACAATCGGGCGTCCCGGTGGGAAATGTTTGTCCTTATGGATCTTGGGGAGTATATACAGGACCGGAATACGGGTATGTGTTGGTAACAAAAATTCGCATAAATCATGTGAAATTAGTCCTTCTTTTAATGCCGGTTTTACAATACTCTCCAAGATCTTTCTGATACTCCATGTGGGATCCGATTGCAGAGGTTTGTATACTGTATCATCATCCAATTGTCGCCTGATCTCATTCTCATAAGCTTGAGGGTCCATAATGACTACCGAACCCCCTTTATCACAGATTAAAGCACCATCTAGTCAGATTAAATAATGTTAGAACTCACTGTATATATCTGGTAGCAAATTGAGGCCGCTGGAGGAGAAGTTCCTGGACCCTGTGGGTATAGGGAGGAAGTGATGTCAGCTTGGGAGCGGATCGCCTCTACATCTCCAGCCTTGTAAACACCTCCAGCTGCCCTAATTTGCTATCAGTTATGTACTGTGAATTCTAACATTATTTTAACTTGACTAGATAGCGCTTTAATCCCTTTACACACACGTGGAAATCGCATGTGACTCGCATGAATCGCAACGCATTCCTGGTTAAATTGCATGCAATTATTTGCAGTACACTTTGTGCCCATTTTTTAGGTATTGATGCAAATCGCACTGCAAAGTATCGGTATTGGGAACATTTGGGTGAGTACCGATACTGGCTCAAATGCTTGGTATCAACACCGATACTGATATCGGTATCTGTATTGGTGCATCCCTAGTGACAACAGTGGACCGTGCCTGTGCAATATGTGTTGAAATGGACACATGTAGTTTCTATCAGAAGCCCATGTGACAGGATGACAATGGAGGAGCACACTTGGGAGAGAGTTTTGTCATCCTGTAACGGGACATGCCACAACAGGAACCTTCATTACGCGATCACCAAGTACCATTTTAAAAAATAAGTTCAGCTTTAGTAACATGTTACATGATACACCCATGTTTAGGGTGTAACGTTAGTAAATGAGCATCCCCCCAATTGTGACAACAGGCAGGAGATCTTCTCCCCGAACCCACTGTTACAATTAAAGTGGTTGTATAGTGTTTTTTGTAACTTTTACCTACAGGTAAGCCTATGATAAGGCTTACCTGTAGGTAAAAAAAAATATTTCCTAAACTTGTACGGTTTAGGAGATATTCCCCTCGCTATGAGCCGCTGACTGCAGCGGCACATGCACACAGGGGATTCTCAGCTGAAGGCCGGGTGTTCTGCAGAGAAAGTTCCACTCGGCGGATAAGGACCCCCCTCTACTGCGAAGTAGGATCCGGCGGAAATAGCCGAAGATAAATAAGGGAAAATCAGCTGTACACGGCGCCTGTAAGAGGGCCCCTCGCGGGCTCGCTTCGCTCGCCACGCTTCGGGCACGGCCTCGCTTCGCTTGGCTTATTTAGATTCCCCCTCTAGGTCCACTTGGATGGTGGGGAAGGAACCTGGACCCAGGGCGCAGGCGCCGTGTACAGCTGATTGTAGATTTTGTCGTTCGCCTATCTCCGGCGGCTGCTAGTAGTTTGTACTGCGCAGGCGCTGCGCCTGCGCAGTACAGGGGGGAACTTATCCGCCGAGGGAACTTTCTCGGCAAGACACCGGCAACTGCCGGACCTTGCCGGGTAAGAAATCTCCCGCACGCATGCGTGGGAGTGATGACATCGCGGCTCCAGCCACTCACAGCGCTGGAACCGCGATACCCGGAAGACATGCTGAGGCAACATGACGGCTCCCTCGGCGTGGACCAGGTAAGATTCCGACGCCTCGTTCTAAGGTAAGTGTTTCATAATGAGCTAGTATGCGGTGCATACTAGCTCATTATGCCTTTTGCTTTACAGGGGTAAAAAAAAAAAAAACATTTTGCGGGTATACAACCGCTTTAAAAAAAAAAAAGGAATGCTTTACAGGCTCCTAATAAAATAAATGCACTTTTTTTTTTTTTTTTTTTTTTTTATACCAGCAAAAAAGATGTGAACTTATTATTTTTGGATAAAGTTAACTTATCCTTTTTAATGAAACTTGTCAACATTTGTATATAATGGCTTCGGAAGTGTCATTACCATGTAAACTTTCTAGGAGGTTTTAGTGATTGGGTTTACTTCTACTTTTTCCTGATTTAATACTTAGGTGGATGCAGCATCGGTCCCCCGGCGCCTCCACACTGAGAACCGAGCGATCGAACATCGCAGATTGCTCGGTTTTCAGAGCTCCATGAACAGAGAGCTGTAGACTGTCAGTCACAACTCTCTGTTCTTCTCCCTCCATACTCACTGGAGTGCTGAGCTGTGGAGGGGGTGGAGCGGACGTCTCAGGCTCTCAGCGGCTTGCTGAGACAGGTGTCAGTCCAGGTACCTGGCGGATCCAGACCCTGTGGTCAGGATGGCGCAGTGCCTAGACTGATATTGGTGACGTCAGCAGAGAGCAGAGTTAAATCCGCTCTCTGCTGAAAACTGGTCACAGGAGTGCAAAACGGACTGCACTCCTGTGATCCATAGGAGAAGTACAGCCAAACCAGCTTTGGTTGTACTTCTCCATTTTTAATTATGCCTTCTGTGTGTTTTGTGAAGTTACCAGCAATACCCAATACGGGCCTGTGTGGGTGATTTAAATTTGGTCTTTACAACCAAAAATTTTAACGTCTACTCCACTGAGCACCATTGACATCTAAACTGCCTAAATCACTTGGGGAATGAACCTGAATCTGGTTGGCTTCTACTGGCCCGTATAAAATTTCTTCTGTAAGACTCATTGAAGGGACAGTCTACCCAAAGCTGAAATTTCAGTTTTTAGTAAATGCTGGACATATAAGAAATCATCACTTTAAATATCTCTCAGGGACTCTACTGGTGAGAGATGCTGACTTTTGGCCTAGGTTTACACTAGAATGTGGTGCGAGAACCCTTGGATCTGTGTGCGGTTCCCACACTGCATTCAAATTGCACTGACCCTCTTGCCATCTGCAGTGGGTGTCACTACAATGTTAAGGTCACCCCAAATACAGATCGCAAACACAGTGCATTTGCCTGCACCGGATCCCATGGTACAAAACAACCATGCCATCCGTTTGCAGCGCGGTTCCAAAATTGGTTCTTGCACGACTTTGGTGCGATTTGAGCCCTGTGCGATTCATAGTGAGCACAGGGGCTTAAGGCAGAGTTTTACAGGTTTTGACAGGTACCCACAGCCACTTCGTTCCGGTCGCCTTAGGCGATCAGAAGTGGAAGTTATCCCCCCCTCCCCTCTCTCTTCCGAAGTCTTCTGGGACACAAAACAGCATGCGCGGCTTAAAGCCGCAAGCTGTCACAGCCGAGTGCCCATAGTAATTATGCCGGTGATGCCGAGGGAGGAGAGGAAAAAAACTGCTGGGGTGAGTGCATCGCTGGACTGTGGGACAGGTAAGTGTTTGTTTTTAATAAACACACGAATTACTGGAATTCCACTCAGCAGCCCCCCCCGAGCCCCCGTTATACTTACCTGAGCCCTGTGTTTCCCACGACGGGAACGAGCACACCAGCTCCGGCCGGTGTCTTGATTGGATCGATTGATAGCAGCGCAGCCATTGGCTCCCGCTGCTGTCAATCAAATTCAATGATGCAGGGCCAAGTCCTGCTTTTGTGTCAATAGATGCAGAAACAGTACACGGGAGCGTACCCGCGCTGGAGTCCACGGAGGAGAGCGCTTCTCCGACGGGGCACTCGAGAAGAGGAGCCAGGAGTGCCGCTGAGGGACCCCAGAAGAGGAGGATCGGGGCCATTCTGTGAAAAAACCATCTGCACAGCGGAGGTAAGTATGACATGCTTGTTTTTGTTTTTTAAAAAAACAAATATAATATTTTAGGTGGATTGGTTCTTTAATATGACCCCTTGTACAGTAATGCTCACGTGTAATACCAACACCTCCCCTACAGGTCAAATTACATCAGCTGATGAACCATAAAGCGAATGGTGGTCAAGATTTAAAATGATTATACTTGCACATTGTACTTTTTTTTTTAAGATAAATATTTATTGAATTTTTCACAATAATACACAACAAAATAAAAACCCCACAAAATCCAAAACAAACAACGAACCTCGCAGGCTCATAAAAGTGATTATTATACACAACAATGCGAGTGGCTGCAGATTGCTTTCAATGGGGCTGCCTCCCGCAGCTGATCGCCTGGATCTCCTGCTGATTTTCTAGCATCTACACACTGGCAGAAACTCAGATGTGAATGTAGCATTAGACCCGATGGACACTCACCATAGAATGCATTAAGGTGAAAAACCTTGAGGGTTTACAACCCCTTTAAAAAGGCAATTGTAGTGCTTTAGAAAATGAAGATTCGTTTAGTTTGGATTTACATCTACTTTTATCTCTTTTTTTTTTTTTTTTTTTTGACAGTGTATGTCTTTGATCAACCACTAGATGGCACTGTAATACACAATTCGGGTGTGGGCCTGTTAGGAGGTGTCACATTTTGATACACAAGGGCCGTAATGTCTGCAGTTGATTGCCACTTGAGTTGCTGTTTAGACATTTAGGACAGGTGGAAGCAGTTTGATGTGGCGCCCAGGCTTTAGTAGTGTCTCTCGGGTGCAGACGTTGCTGAATGTGTCCAACATAGCTTGGCTTACTGACATTACATGAGCAGCAATGTGTAAAGTCATGTCAGTCTAAAGAATCCCTTCAGAGCTCATCAGTGCAGGATTGGTGCCTCTGTTAATGAAAACTACTCCAGACAGACTGATAACCTCCAAAATTGAAGTTATTGTCTTAAGGAAGTCGTCATGTTAAAAAAATGTAAATAGCTGAGCATTTTTGAAAATAAGAACAGCTTTCACTGCAATACTCACCTTCAATCCTGCACTGTGCCCTAGCTGCTGCTCCTCTTCTGGGTTGAAAGATGGCCAGCATCATTTCCCACTTCCTGAGTTTCCTATTCCTCCCACTGACACTAATGATGGGGCACTTTTCCTTCTACTGACACCAATGATGGGCCACTATTCCACTGCCACTATTGAGGGGACATTATTCCTCAAACAGACACCAACTGAGCACTATTCCTCCCTCAGACACCAATGATGGGACACTATTTCTTTCACTGGCACCAGTGATGTGGCATTATTCCTCCCACTATCACCAATGATGAGGCACTATTCCTCCCACTAACACCAATGATGAGGCAATATTCCTCCCACTGACACCAATGCTGGGGCACTATTTCTTTCACTTACTGACACCAAGGATGGAGCTTTATTCCTTCCACTGACAGCAATGATAGGGCACTATTTCCTCCACTGACACCATTGTTGGGACACTGTTCCTTCCACTGACACCAGCGGTGAGGCACTATGCCTTTTTCTGACATCAGTGATGGGACACTATTCCTCCCACTGGCAACAACAATAGTGCACTATTCCTTTAAATGACACTGACTATGGAGCACTATTTCTCCCACTGACACCAATGTTGGAACACTATAACTTCCACTGACACTAGCGGTCGGGCAGTATTCCTTCCACTGACACCAGCGGTCGGGCACTGTTTCTTTCACTTACACCAGCCTTGGGGTACTATTCTTCCCACTGACACCAATGGTAGGGCTTTATTCCTTCCATTGACACCAATGATGGGACACTATTTCTTTCACTGGCAGCAGTGATAGGGCACTATTTCTTCCTCTGCTACCAATGATGGGGCACTATTTTGCTCACAGACCTCAATATTGGGGCATTAGTCCCCCAATATTCCTCTGATTTGTTCTGATAATCACCAGTGCTGAAAGAGGAAGTCTTCCATTGGGAACACTTGTTCATTTCTTCCCACCTACCGTCGTGTTTATAGAACAGGAAATTAAAGCAATTTCC
This sequence comes from Aquarana catesbeiana, assembly GCF_042186555.1. Lineage (NCBI taxonomy): Eukaryota > Metazoa > Chordata > Amphibia > Anura > Ranidae > Aquarana > Aquarana catesbeiana. The sequence goes on from NC_133332.1 coordinate 64,549,422, forward strand.
CTCAATGGTCACAGATGATACAAACAGTGGTTTGAGTTATACTACAATATGCAATATGAAAAAAAAAGTTTTGGCTTTACATATACTTTAACCACTTCCCGCAAATGGATGTACCTGTACGTCCCCGGGTTTCAGTGCTTAGAGCCGGCAATTATTTAATGTAAAAGCAATCTGAACGGCTATACAGCTGCTGGATCACTTCTACATGGACAGAAGATAGTTTAACCCCCCTCTCACTTCCTTCCATGGCTCTCCTAATCAACTGGGGGACCCAGGACTGAAAGGTGTAAATGGGGCGGCACATCATAGAGATGAAGGAGGAACTTCTATACCTCTATGGTATATGAAACCGGAACATGACAAGGGCTTTGTCACTTCCTGTTTCGGTTTGTTGTTTACAAGCTGTTACTGCCTTGTAAAGCATCTGATCAAACCAATCGAATTTTGATCAGATGCTTTTGAGGGCAGAGGAGGGATATGGGCTCTTATAGACCCAGATCTCTTCATATAGAGGACCTGTCAAGGTCCATGCTATCACAAAGGATGCTGTTCATTCCTTGTAAAAGCAATAAAGTTAATTTAAAAAAAATAGAGACAGTATCAAAATGTTTTTTTTTTTTTTTTTTTTTTTTTTTAATAAAAAAAAAATATATATATATATAATAAAAAAAATGTAAAAAAACTCGTTCCCCCATGCTCACACGCATATGCGGATGCATACATTGGTCCCGCGTACATATGTAAATGGTTATTGCCCATCTGGGGTATCGTTACAAACATCACCGCGAGAGCAATGTTTCTAGCACCAGACCTCCTATTTGACTCTAACCTGGCAACCTGTAAAGGCTTTTAATTCCTCGCTTATGGAAATTTTTAGGTACCGTAGTTTGTCTCTGTTCCATGAGCATGCGCAAATTTAACCGCTTTAGCCCTGGAAGATTTTACCCCCTTCCTGACCAGAGCAGTTTTTGCGATTCGGCACTGCGTCACGTTAACTGACAATTGCGCGGTTGTGCGATGTTGCACCCAAACAAAATTGATGTCCTTTGTTTTCCCACAAATAGAGCTTTCTTTTGGTGGGATTTAATCACCTCCTGCGGTTTTGATTTTTTGTGCTATAAACAAAAAAGAGCGACAATTTTGAAAAAAAACGCAATATTTCTTACTTTTTGCTATAATAAATATCCCCCAAAAATCTCTAAAAAAGCAAGTGTTTTCCTCAGTTTAGGCCGATATGTATTCTACATATTTTTGGTAAAAAAAAATCGCAATAAGCGTATATTGATTGGTTTGCGCAAAAGTTATAGCGTCTACAAAATAGGGGATAGTTTTATGGCATTTTTATTATCATTTTTTTTTTTCTACTAGTAATGGCGGCGATCTGTGATTTTTATCGGGACTGCAACATTATGACGGACACATCGGACACTTTTGACACATTTTTGGGGCCATTGGCATTTATACAGCGATCAGTGCTATAAAAATGCATTGATTACTGTAAAAATGTCACTGGCAGGGAAGGGGTTTACACTAGGGGGCGATCAAGGGGTTAATTGTGTTCTCTCACTGTGTGTTCTAACTGAAGGGGGGATGGGACTGTGTAGGGGAGATGACAGATCACTGTTCATACTCTGTATGAACAGACGATCACTCTCTTCTCCCCTCAGAGAACCGGAAACTGTGTTTACACACACAGATCCCGGTTCTCGGTGTGTCAGCAGCGATCGTGGCAGCACGGCGGTGATCATGACCGCCGGGCACTCGCATCGGCTCCGGGAGAGAGCGGCGGCAGCACGCGCGCCCCTAGTGGCCATAGGGCGAAGCGACGTAACATAACGCCGTTTCGCCCAGCCGTGCCATTCTGCCGCAGTAAAACTGCGGCGGCTGGTCGCCAAGTGGTTAAAGTGTGACATGTGAGGTATCTATTCAGTGCCACATCATCTTTTATATTTTACCAAACCATTGGGTATTATATTGTGTATTTTCCCAAAAAATTGTGTTTTAAAAAACCCACTGCACAAATATTGTGAAAAACTACCACTTTATTCACCAGGGCCTTTGCTTTCAGAAAATATAGAATGTTTGGGAATTTTATAAGTAATTTATCTATTAATAAAGTTGATTTTTTTTTTATATGTATATGAAAAGGATCAGAATTGGTTTGGGCAGCAAGTGGTTAAAGTGTGTGGAAACTGCAACAGTGAACTTCTCTTATTTAGTCCCTTTAGGCTTGCTAAATATACCACTGTGAGTGTTTTGTTATATCTGTTTTCTAAAGTGCAAAAAATACCCGGTGATTTTGGTAGAAATCTTGTGACCTGATAACTTCCTGTGCTCTCTGCCAGTGCACAAGGAGGGGTGACGAAGATTAGGAGGGGCTTTAGATGATGAGGGGTTATGAAGATTAGTAGGGGCTTTAGATGAGGAGGGGTTATGAAGATTAGGAGGGGTTATGAAGATTAGGGGGGGCTTTAGATGATGAGGGGTTATGAAGATTAGTAGGGGCTTTAGATGAGGAGGGGTTATGAAGATTAGGAGGGGTTATGAAGATTAGGGGGGGCTTTAGATGATGAGGGGTTATGAAGATTAGGAGGGGCTTTAGATGAGGAGGGGTCATGAAGATTAGGAGGGGCTTTAGATGATGAGGGGTTATGAAGATTAGGAGGGGATTTAGATGAGAAGGGGTTATGAAGATGAGGAGGGGCTTTAGATGATGAGGGGTTATGAAGATTAGGAGGGGATTTAGATGAGGAGGGGTTATGAAGATTAGGAATGGCTTTAGATGATGCGGGGTTATGAAGATTAGGAGGGGCTTTAGATGATGAGGGGTTATGAAGATTAGGAGGGGCTTTAGATTATGAGGGGTGACGAAGATTAGGAGAGGCTTTAGATGATGAGGGGTTATGAAGATTAGGAGGGGCTTTAGATGAGGAGAGGTTATGAAGATTAGGAGGGGCTTTAGATGATGAGGGGTTATGAAGATTAGGAGGGGCTTTAGATGATGAGGGGTTATGAAGATTAGGAGGGGCTTTAGATGAGGAGGGGTTATGAAGATTAGGAGGGGCTTTAGATGATGAGGGGTTATGAAGATTAGGAGGGGCTTTAGATGATGAGGGGTTATGAAGATTAGGAGGGGCTTTAGATGAGGAGGGGTTATGAAGATTAGGAGGGGCTTTAGATGAGGAGGGGTTATGAAGATGTCTGTTCTTTGTAATCCATAAAAAATTAAGTAGGCAGGGCTGACACCACGTGCTTAGGAATTCAGAGCTGTCCGGTCGTGTCAAAGAGGAAGGTGTAACACATTATATTTCTGGCACACCAACTGTTTTTTTTGTCATTGCAGTGTGTTTAAAGGGATAAAATGCTTGAAAAGGCACATGTGTTGCAGAGATGTATGAAATGTTTTATTTCAACTTTGCCTTGACATACACATTAAACCTAAATTCCAGGTATGGCAGTTTTTACATTGTTACATTGATCCACCTTAGACCTATGCAAGTATGCATATGCCATACCCGTGGAAGCTGGAAATCACTGTAGAAGGTTTCGCTACTACAGTACTCTACACTAGCTTCCGGGTAAAATGCTGAGCGGCTGCCCTACTAAATTGTGAACACAGGAGGTTGGGCATTCGGCACAAATGCCATTTAGAGAACAGTTTCCATTTTCTCAATGAATGAAAAGCATTCACTGATTAGACAAGGTGGAGATCATGACATCACAACCTTCCTCCAACTTGTCCAATCAGAGAATTCTTTGCATTCATTAAAAAAATGCAAAGTGAATACTGAATGGTGTCTGTGCCAAGCGAATGATCTCCTGCATTCACAGTGCAATAGAGCAGCCACTCACAGTAGGCGATCACTGTAGTAACCCTGGGATCACACAGGCTATGGTACATACATAATCATATTGGACCAGGCTAGACCAATGTAATTATGTAAAAATTGCTATAGATAACTTCAGCTTTAAAGGATAAGTTTATTTTTTTCGAAAAAAATAATACATGCACATTTTTTTGCAGTTAAAAAAATGTGCATTCATTCATTTTTTTTTTTTTAGTTTTGGAGCCTGTAAAGCATTGCACTAGAGATCGGCAGATCTGCCAGTGTACATCCTGTACAGGCAAGCAGATACAGTCTAGGAAGAGAGAATGAGCTACCATAGTACTCCACTACGCCATGGTAGTTCATTGGAAACTTCAAGCCGACAGCCGAAAGCGCTGCCGGACCTTGTTGTTTTCCATTCACAGGACACTGTAAATGAATGACGCAGCTGGGCAGGCAGAGCCCCACTTGGCCTCGTTTTTTTTATTGTGACAGCTAGAGGTTGAAGGTGGGGGGTGGTGGGGGTGAAGATCCCTACTAGCTGTCAAATCAGGGAGGTGCGGGGGGGGGGCTGTTCTGTGCATAGGTGAACCTGGCCTCTAAATAAGTTATAACATGATGTACTTGGCTCAGTGTAAAAAAAAAAAAAAAAAAAGTACATGATATAGTTTGGGGTGTTTGTCACATGTAGGGCAATTCAAGTAAATTGGGCAAATGCACCAAATAAACGGTAAAAGACAAAGTGACAGGTTGCGTTGTACAGGTGTAAATGTGACCTAGAGATTGTAAGTACCAGTCACGCACGGTGAAACTCACAGTAACCTCCTATAAGAAAGCAGTGTATGCGGGGGAATCTAAAGCCCTCATATATTAACATAATTATACATATTATATTATTATTATACAGGATTTATATAGTGCCAACAGCTTGTGCAGCATACAACATAAGTGCAGACAGTACAGTTACAATACAATACAGGAGGAGACAGAGGGTCCTGCTCGTTAGAGCTTACAATCTAAGAGGGAGGGTCAAGTATACATAGCTCCCAACTGCCCTGATTAAGGCTGCTTTCACACTGAGGTGCTTTACAGGCGCTAAAGCACAAAAAATTTCGCCTGTAAAGTGCCTCTCCTCTCACTCCAGTGTGAAAGCCCGAGTGCTTTCACACTGGAGCGGTGCGCTGGCAGGACGCCAAAAAAAGTCCTTCTGCGTCCTTGAAATCAATGGGCAGCACTGCCGGCATAGCGCCGCCCAGCAGCGGGCGGTTTTAACCCTTTTTCGGCCACTAGCGTGGGTTAAAAGCGCCCCACTAGCAGCCGAAAACCTCCGCAAAGTTTTGGTCTGATCTATATAGTTGTATAGAAAATGCACTTTTTTCTTTCAGAAAGGATTTCCCAGTGCTAAACCTTTCATCCAATTTCTAAATTGCTGGCTTTGTAAATCTCAAAAGCCAGTTAATCGGACTAGTAGTGGTAAAAAAAAAAAAGCACTGGTGGGTTTAACTAAACTTTTTTTTTAATTTTTTTTTTTTTTATATAATTCTACTTTAAGGGGGCAGGTGGTGTGTCCTATACCTACTTTTGGTAATTGGTAGAAACATAGAAAAGTGACAGCAGAAAAAGACTGAGTAGTCCATCGAGTCTGCCAATTTTATTTATTTATTTTTTCATTAACCTTGTTGTCTGACCATGGGCGTAGATAGGGGGGTTGGGGTGTCTGAACCCCCCCCCCAGAGCAGTGTTGTGTTTGTGAAAAAAAGGAGCTTTGCACGCGTCCCTGTCTGGTCCGTAATTGTCAATGGACGAGCACAAGGCAAGCTCCTGTGTCGATCCACCGCTGCCACTGTCATCCTCCCCCTCCTCTCTGCAGGCACTCCGCTGACATCTCGGCTCAGGCAGGGCGCTCCGCTGACATCTCAGCTCGGGCGAGGGGCGGGGCGGTCCGCTGACCCTGTGTAAACTGCACGGTGACATAAAGGCGCCTTTTAAAAGAAAAATTCAAATGTACTGCAAGCAGGGGGAGCGGGAGGAGAAGAGGATCAGTTCAGCTTCAGTGCCCTGGACCACCAGAAAATGAAGGTCAGTGCATGACAGCTCCACGCCAAAGTCAGACTGCCCTGCCATCTGCTGAAAATAATCTGCTGGGGATCACTGATGAGGGAGGAGAGTAGGGACCCTAAGATAAGGGTAATCCATCTGCAGTCTCTGATTATCTCCTGTAGTCCATCCGCAGTCTCTGATTATCTCCTGTAGTCCATCCGCAGTCTCTGATTATCTCCTGTAGTCCATCCGCAGTCTCTCATTGTCTCCTGTAATCCATCCGCAGTCTCTGATTATCTCCTGTAGTCCATCCGCAGTCTCTGGTTGTCTCCTGTAGTCCATCCGCAGTCTCTGGTTGTCTCCTGTAGTCCATCCGCAGTCTCTGGTTGTCTCCTGTAGTCCATCCGCAGTCTCTGATTATCTCCTGTAATCCATCCGCAGTCTCTGGTTGTCTCCTGTAGTCTATCCGCAGTCTCTGGTCGTCTCCTGTAGTCCATCCGCAGTCTCTGATTATCTCCTGTAATCCATCCGCAGTCTCTGGTTGTCTCCTGTAGTCCATCCGCAGTCTCTGGTCGTCTCCTGTAGTCCATCCGCAGTCTCTGATTATCTCCTGTAATCTATCCGCAGTCTCTGGTCGTCTCCTGTAGTCCATCCGCAGTCTCTGATTATCTCCTGTAATCTATCCGCAGTCTCTGGTCGTCTCCTGTAGTCCATCCGCAGTCTCTGATTATCTACTGTAATCCATCCGCAGTCTCTCCACCTCGGCCCTTAAGCCCCTCCCACAATCATTTTTTGGTAGCGTGCCGCAGGTCATTTTCTCCCTGGCATACCCCTCATTCGCAAGTTCAAAAGTTCAGAGGTATGTTTTGTATATATGGACTCGCACAGTACCACTTCTCTTACCTGATATGCTAAGTTAACAAAAAATCAGTGAGTGTGCTGCCTTCCACAAGATGGTGCCCTTTGCACCTGCCCAGTAAGATTGGCTATTACAGTTCACTACCCTGCTAAGAGCGCTGACCCCTGTGTTCTGGTGGGGGGCATCCCCTGTCAGAACACAATAGCACAGTGGGGGAGATTGCTGTACTAACACTGTGTGTGTTAGTACAGTTATCTGTCAGGTTTTTTCAAACAAAAAAAAAAAAAAGCTGACAATGTGTACCAGGCCTTATGCAGCGTACACAGGGTCAGACTTTTCGACCAGACTTGTCCGACGGACCAAATCCGGTGGACAATCCGATCGTGTGTGGGCTTCACCGGACCTTCAGCGGACTTTTCCAGTCGCAAATCTGACGGACTTTAGATTTGGAACATGCTTCAGATCTTTACGTCGTAACTCCGCCGGACCCAGAAATCCGCTCGTCTGTATGCTAGTCCGACGGACCAAAACCGGCGCTAGGGCAACTATTGGCTACTGGCTATGAACTTCCTTATTTTAGTCCGGTGTACGTCATCACGTACGAATCCGTCGGACTTTGGTGTGATCATGTGTAGGCAAGTCCGTTCGCTAAAAAGTCAGTCGGAAGTCCGTCAAAAGTCCGTCGAAAGTCCGCTGGAAAGTCTGTTGGACCAGTCCGGTCGAAAAGTCTGCCCGTGTGTACGCGGCCTTATGCCCTGTACACACGGTCGGATTTTCAGACGAAAAATGTGTGATAGGACCTTGTTGTCGGAAATTCCGACCGTGTGTGGGCTCCATCACACATTTTCCATCGGATTTTCCGACACACAAAGTTTGAGAGCTTGCAATAAAATTTTCTGACAACAAAATCAGTTGTCGGAAATTCCCCTCGTGTGTACACAAATCCGACGCACAAAGTGTCACGCATGCTCAGAATAAATAAAGAGATGAAAGCTATTGGCTACTGCCCCGTTTATAGTCCCGACGTATGTTTTTTTTCTGTCACCCCGTTCAGAATGATCGGATTTTCCGACAACTTTGTGTGACCGTGTGTATGCAAGACAAGTTTGAGCCAACATCCGTCAGAAAAAATCCTAGGATTTTGTTGTCGGAATGTCCGATCAATGTCCGACCGTGTGTACGGGGCATTAGACTGTACAATAGCCAACCTCACTGGGCAACATTTTATAAAAATTGTAAGATGGCAAAACTGAAATCGAGTTAAATTTTCAAGAGTTTTTTGAGGCTGCATTGACACTTCAGCGTTTTGAATCTGCCTGCGATTTGAACGCGCCGATGTGTGAATGACAAATCGCGGGACTCGCATTTGAGATGCCATTCATTTAGTAGACACCTCAAATTTTGCACGATAAATTGCGCTGCAATCGCAGTAACACACATGGCGGGAAGCATGTCACCCATAATAAGTTCAGTAGCTACTTTTTGGCGACATGTTTCCCGCGATGTGTATTGCTGCGATTGCAGTGCGATTTATCGCGTCCCACAATTTGTCATTCACACATCGGCGCTTTCAAATTTGCCCACGATTCAAAAGGATGTGATTGCTTACTATGAGCAGCACATCTTTTCTCCTTTTTCCAGTCCTTATGAATTTGGTGCAATTGTTTTATTTATAAAGGCTTTTACCTAGTACCTGCTGCTGACCCCCCCCCCACCGGTACAAAAAATGTTCTACAGCCCTGAGTCTGACTATAGATCTATGTTTGTCCCAAGCATGTTTGAAGCCATTTACTGTTGACCGTCTCACTACCTCTGTTGATAGTTTATTCCAATCATCAACCACCCTTTCAGTAAAATAATACTTTCTGAGGTTAGTTTTGATCTTTCTTCCAGTTAGTTTGAGGTCATCTCCCTGTGTTGTTTATTTTGGTTTCATATTGAATAAACTGCCTTCCTGAATGTTATTCATCCCCTTAAAGGAGAAGTCCAGCCTGAGCTCATTTGGCTGGGCTTCTCCTATGGGTCACAGGAGGGCAATTCCTTTTGCCCTCCTGTGACCTGTTTTCAGCAGAGAGCGGCCTGAAGTCTGCTCTCTGCTGACGTCACACAGATCAGTCCAGGCATCGCGTCATCCCGATTCTGGGAGTCTCGATCCGCCAGGTGCCTGGACTGATGGCCGTCTCAGCCTCTCAGCTCCCTGCCCCTCCACCGCTCAACGCTTCAGTTAGCGTGGATGAGCAGAGCAGGAGAGATGCTGATTGACAGTCAGCAGCTCTCTGCTCAGGGATCTGTGAGAACTGAGCCATCAGCAGTGTTCGGTGGTTCGGTTCTCAGTGCAGAGGCGGCGGGGAACAGATGCAGCATCGGACCGATGCTGCATCCACCTAGGTAAGTATAAAACAGCAAAAAAACTGATTTCTATACTCCTCCTTTAATGTATTTAAAGATTTCAGTCATGTCTCCCCTTTCCCTTCTTTCCTGAAGTCACTCTCGATATGTTGAATGTTTCACCATTTTAGTTACCCGTCTCTGAACTCTTACTATCTTATCAATATCTTTGTGTAAGTGAGGTCTCCAGAACTGGACACAGTATTCTAAATGAGGTCTCACTAAAGATCTACTGTACAGTTGTGCTCATAAGTTTACATACCCTGGCAGAATTTATGATTTCTTTTCAGAGAATATGAATGATAACACAAAAACTCTTTTTAAAACATAATCACAACAGAAACTACCCAAATGACCCTGATCAAAAGTTTACATACCCTGGTGATTTTGGCCTGATAACATGCACACAAGTTGACACAAAGGGATTTGAATGGCTATTAAAGGTAACCATCCTCACCTGTGATCTGTTTGCTTGTAATTAGTGTGTGTATAAAAGGTCAATGAGTTTCTGGACTCCTGACAGACCCTTGCCTCTTTCGTTCAGTGCTGCACTGACTTTTCTGGATTTTGAGTCATGGGGAAAGCAAAAGAATTGTCAAAGGATCTGTGGGAAAGGGTAGTTGAACTGTATAAAACAGGAAAGGGATATAAAAAGATATCCAAGGAATTATGAATGCCAATCAGCAGTGTTCAAACTCTAATCAAGAAGTGGAAAATGAGGGGTTCTGTTGAAACCAAATTACGGTCAGGTAGACCAACTAAAATTTCCGTCACAACTGCCAGAAAAATTGTTCGGTATGCAAAGAAAACCTTACAAATAACTTCAGGTGAAATTCAAGACTCTCTCAAAACATGTGGTGTGGCTGTTTCAAGATGCACAATAAGGAGGCACTTGAAGGAAGATGGTCTGCATGGTCCAGTCGCCAGAAGAAAGCCATTACTACGCAAATGCCATAAAGTATCCCGCTTACAATAAGCCAAACAGCACAGAGACAAGCCTCAAACCTTCTGGCACAAAGTCATTTGGAGTGATGAGACCAAAATTGATCTTTTTGGCCACAACCATAAACGCTACATTTGGAGAGGAGTCAAAAAGGCCTATGATGAAAGGTACGGAGGTGGATCGCTGATGTTTTGGCGATGTGTGAGCTACAAAGGCACAGGAAATTTGGTCAAAATTGATTGGCAAGATGAATGCAGTATGTTATCAAAAAATACTGGAGGAACATTTCCATTCATAAGCCAGGAAGCTGAGTATGGGACGTAACTAGACATTCCAACACGACAATGATCCAAAACACAAGGACAGGTTGACCTATCATTGGCTACAGCAGAATAAAGCGAAGGTTCTGGAGTGGCCATCTCAGTCTCCTGACCTCAATATCATTGAGCCATTCTGGGGAGATCTCAAACGTGCAGTTCATGCAAGACAGCCCAAAAATTTACAGGAACTGGAGGCTTTTTGCCAAGAGGAATGGGCAGCTTTACCATCTGAGGAGATAAAGAGCCTCATCCACAAATATCACAAAAGACTTCAAGTTGTCATTGATGGTAAATGGGGCAATACACGGTATTAAGTAACTTTTGATCAGGGTCATTTGGGTAGTTTCTGTTGTGATTATGATTTAAAAAGAGTAAACACAGTTGATTTATAATAAATGGCTTCAGCCAAACACTAACCATGAGTGAAAGAAAAGTTTTTGTGTTATCATTCATATTCTCTGAAAAATGGCCAAGAAATCATAAATTCTGCCAGGGTATGTAAACTTATGAGCACAACTGTATATAGAGGAATCAGGACCTCCTTCCTCCTCCTGGTGATCCCTCTAGTGATGCATCCTAGAATTATATTCTCTTTCCCCACTGCCTGGTCACATTGTTTGCTCATTTTGCAATCATCTGAAATAGGTACCCCAAATCGTTTTCCTCTGTAGTGCTGGCCAACACTGTACCCCCAATGTTGTATTCTCTCAGGGGATTCTTTTTTCCTAGGCGCATTATTTTAGAAACGTCGAACTGCAGTCTCCACTGCTTTGACCAATCTTCCAGCAATGCCAAATCATGTTCCATGTTATGGACATAGAGGTGTCCCTCGTTTGCATCTGAAAAAGTTGGGAGGTATGAGTATATAGCCCCATCCTCCACTCTGCAATCAGGGACAGCAGTAGATGCAGAATCATATAAGGAATGAAAATGATAAGAGGCCGAGGTGATTCTAAAATGAGGCATGCATGGACAGCGTGTGAACACATGGGAAATATCTATGACTTTATTGTCTGGGATAGGAAGGTAAAATTTCCCAATAAAGGCCTAAAAATAGCTGTGTTACAGTTAGTGCTGCATGTGTGGCCGATTTAATACTCAATTATTTTCCTTTTCTCTCTGGATTCTTCTTTGAGACTAATAAAGGACCTGGGAATACATCCGTTTTAGAATAAATACTGTTCAAAGAAGTTTACATTTATTTACTGGGCTCTTTTCTGCTGTTTAAAGACTAGAAATAGAAAGAAATATTCGCCTACACAGTCATTTCCAGGCTTGGATGAATGTTCTGTAAAATATAGCTTGTGAGCGCACTTAGGCGTAGAGATATGTCAATGCAGAAGTACCACCACTAGCTCCCGATATGTGAAATAATGCCTCCATCTATACTCGATGGCCCCTTCTAAAGGTAACTGCACCACTTTAATACTGAACCCCAGGCAGATCTAAAGTGACCCTAAACTCTGTTTAACCGCTTGCTGACCATATACTTTATACATACGGCAGCTCTAGTTCCTGATCCTGCACTTTCTGGTCTGGGGCGCGTGCGTCGCCAGCGACCCGCTCCCACTGTAATCAGACACAGCGGGAGCCAATCAGTGGGTCCGGCAGGCTCGATATCCACCGATTGTTCAGGGCACTAACAGAACGGCAGTCTGCCTATGTAAACAAGGCAGATCGCTATTCTGTCAGTAGGGAAAGCACTGATCTTGTGTTTCTGCAAAAGCAGGAACATGGATCTCTGCCTTCCCATAGTACAAGCACATTTTAGGCAGACATTTAACCCTTTGCTCACCTCTGTTATTAACGCCTTCCCAGCCAGTGTCATTAGTAAAGTGACAGTGCATATTTTTAGCACCGATCACTGTATTAGTGTCACTGGTTCCTCAAAAAGTGTCAGTGTCTGATTTGTCCGCAGCAATGTCGCAGTCCTTCTATAAGTCCCTGATCGCGCCATTACTTGTAAAAATAAATAAATAAAAATTCCATAAATATATCCCATAGTTTGTAGACGCTATAACTTTTGCGCAAACCATTCAATATACGGGATATTGGGATTTTGTTAACCAAAAATATGTAGCAGAATACATATTGGCCTAAATTGATGAAGAAATGTGTTTTTTTTTTCCATTTCTTATTGTTTCATAGCAGAAAGTAAAAAATATTGTTTTTTTTTTTTTTTCAAAATTGTCGCTCTTTTTTTGTTTATAGTGCAAAAAATTAAAACTGCAGAGGTGATCAAATACCACCAAAAGAAAGCTCTATTCATGGGGGAAAAAGGACATAAATTGTGTTTAGGTACAGCGTTGCACGACTGCGCGATTGTCAGTTAAAATAATGTACTGCCGTATCGCAAAAAATGGCCTGGTCATGAACGGGTAAATCTTCCGGAGGTCAAGTGGTTAAAAAAGAATATATTCAACTATGTACAACCCCAGTTCCAAAAATATTGTGAGGCTGTGTAAAATCGACATAAAATTAGAATGCAATGATTTGCAAATCTCATAAAGCCATATTTTATTTACAATAGAAAACATATCAAATGTTTAACCACTTGCCTCCCCGCTCCTGCAGACATATTGTGACGGGGTGGCACAGGCAGGCTCAGTCACTATATATATATATATATATATATATATATATATATATATATATATATATATATATATATATATATATATATATATATACACACTGTATGTGTTTGAACCTGCTGTGGTTTAAGAGCTTGCAGTGCGCCCCTCCTGTGTCCGCAGCAGATCATTGTTACGATACCCTGTAACCGGGTATCATGTAATTGCTATAATTGGTCATAGCGATCACAATGTAAACAACCTGTCATGAATGGCTTTCCCTTCATGAACAGCTTGTTTACTGTTGTGATCTGTGATTGTCTCAAAGCAGTCACAAGGTATCTGGCTACCTGTTCCATGGGATTAGCTTAGCCAATCACAGATCACAATCAAAAGCAAGCTGTTAAAGGAGAAGTACAGGCAAAGCTTGTTTGGCTGTTCTTCTCCTGTGGATGGAGTGTTAGTTCTGCACACCTGTGTCCCTTTTTTAGCTGACAGTGAGCTGCAGCCCGTTGTCTGCTGATGTCACAGAGTCAGTTCAGGCTCGGGCAAGATAGCGACAATGAAGTCGGGGTCCACCCAAATGCCTGGACTGGTGATCTGTTAAAAGAACCAACTCATCAAAATCTCCAATTGTATCACTTCCGGTGTCTCCCCAGCATCAGTAATTGGAGATTTCGATGACCTGTTTTCACAGAACACTGGGTAAAGAGTAAAAAAGTTGTTGCCGCCTTGGAGGCTGCAATGTTGTTGGTTACTAGCAGGCAGATTAACAATGTCCACTCATTATATCATGTACTGTAGTGTATGCGCTACCAGTGTTCTGTGAAAACAGCCAAGTCGTCGAAATCTGCAATTACTGCTGCTGGAGAGTCACCGGAAGTGATGCAATTGGAGATTTTGACGAGTTGGCTCTTTTGACAGAACTCTGGTGTTCTATCAATATGTGCCCTCCGTGGAAAAGTGCCCGTGCATGCACAGGACGGAGCCGCACTCCAGCTGATTTGGCGATCAGCTGGAGGGACGTGGGCCATGGCGCATGCGCACATCAGAGGAGGCATTTTTAGACGGGAGAGAGAATGTCACGGACACTATTTTAAAGCTATTCACAGAGCGCAGGGACACCGTAGTTCTCATATGGTGCCTCGCTGTTGCAGGGTGGGGTTCCAGTCTGCTCAAGGTCGCCTTTTGTCAGTGTTGCACGGCGGCTTTAGTGTCTTGATCAGTGTCTGTTGCAGGGTGGGTTGCAACACAGACAAAACCCGCCCTTCAACACAGCCACAAGCCGCCCTGCAACAGGTCTCAGCATTCAGCAGACTCTGGCAAATGACTCCAGCCCTCCTCTGGTCCTCCTCCAGACCCTGCATTTTCTGCTTCCCAGCTCTGCCCTAAAACTTATTCCCAGCAGCAGCACAAGGTAAGAAGGTGAACTGTGATGTAAGGGAGGGTGGGGATTTCTTGACTTCTGATGATGAGAAGGGGGGGGGGGAACTCTTGAGATCTGATGTAGGGGGGTGCTCTGGACATCTAGTCTTACAGATACAACTGTCCCTTTAAGGGCAACCGCAATGCTGATATGTGACCTGTGTTATACAGTGATTCATGGGATCATGTTTATCACTGCGTAGCAAACCCTCTTCTTTTAAAGTGATTGTAAAGGCAGAAGGGTTTTTTTTTTTATGCATTAAGATAAAAAAACCTTCTGTATGCAGTAGCAGCCCCCCATTACTTACTTGAGCCCCATCCCTATCCAGCGATGTCCACGAGTGCCTTGGCCGTCCGGGACTCTTCCTCCTGATTGGCTGAGACACCGCAGTGGCGCCATTGGCTCCCACTCTCTCAATCAAATGCTATTAGCCAATCTGAATGGACAAACGGAGCTGCAGCTCGGCTCGGGTGCCCCCATAGCAAGCTGTTTGCTGTGGGGACACTCAACAAGAGGGAGGGGCCAGGAGCAGTGAAGAGGGACCCGAGAATAGGAGGATCCGGGCTGCTCTGTGCTAAACTGCTGCACAGAGGAGGTAAGTATAACATGTTTGTTATTTTTACAGAAAAAGAAAACGAGACTTTACAATCACTTTAACAACACTGTAAATGTCAGGGAACTGTTTTTTGGGTTTAATACCACTTTAACTGCTTGCCGACCAGCATTCGATGATGTATGTCGGCACAATGCCACCGCTGGGCGAATGGGTGTATCTGTATGTCCCCTTTAAGACACGGCTTAGTGGGCGCGCGCCGCCTACTCCGTGAGAGTGCCCGCGGGTCCCGCAGACTCGATGTCCGCCAGGGGCCCACGACCGTGACACAAAGCGGCAGAACGGGAGATGTCTATGTAAACAAGGCATTTCCCTGTTCTACCTAGCAACATGACAGATATCTACTGCTCCCTGTCATCGGGAACAGTGATCTCTGTCATGTTGTAGTGAGCCCATCCCCCCTACAGTTAGCGTCACTCCCTAGGACACACTTAACCCCTTTCCTGCCAGTGTCATTTACACAGTAATGGGTGCATTTTTATAACACTGATCGCTGTATAAATGACAATGGCCCCAAAATAGTGTCAAAAATGTCCGATGTGTCCGCCGCAATGTCGTACTCATGATAAAAATCGCAGATCGCTGCCCTTATTTTGTAGACGTGATAACTTTTGCGCAAACCAATCAGTATACGCTTACTGCAATTTTTTTTTACAAAAAATATGTAGAAGAATACATATCGGCCTAAACTGAGAAGGAATTTTGTTTTTATATATTTTTGGGGGATATTTTTTTATAGCAAAATAATAATAAAATTTTTGTTTATAGCGCAAAAAATAAAAACTGCAGATGTGATCAAATACCACCAAAAGAAAGCTCTATTTATGGGAAAAAAGGATGTCAATTTTGTTTGGGTACAACGTCGCATGACTGCACAATTGTCAGTTAAAGCAACGCAGTGCAGTATCGCAAAAAGTGCTCTGGTTAGGAAGGGGGTAAATCCTTCCGGGGCTGAAGTGGTTAATGGACCACTTAGGATCAAAATCTACTCTCCATTATAAATGATCCCCTTAGGCTGCTTTCACACTGAGGCGCTTTACAGGTGCTATAGCGCCTGTAAAGAGCCTCTCCTGTCTCTCCAGTGTGAAAGCGAACGGTGCGCTTGCAGGACAGTAAAAAAAAGTCCTGCAAGCAGCATCTTTGCAGCGCTGTAGGAGCGGTCTATACACCGCTCCTAAAGCACCCCTGCCCATTGAAATCAATGGGCAGCGCCGCCAAACCAGAAAGCAGCAGCGCTTTGCGGGCGGTTTTAACCCTTTTTCGGCCACTAGCGGGGGTTAAAAGCGCCCCGCTAGCGGCCGAATAGCGCCTCTAAAATGACGGTAAAGCGCCGCTAAAATTAGCGGCGCTTTACCGCCAACGCCCACCCGCCCCAGTGTGAAAGTAGCCTTGTGCCGCGTACACGTGATCGGTTTTCTCGTCGGAAAAAGATATGATGGCTTTTCCGACGGGATTCCGCTCAAGTTTGCCTTGCATACACACGGTCACGCAAAAGTTCGCTGAAATTACGACCATCAAGAACGCGGTGACGTACAACAATATGACGAGCCAAGAAAATTAAGTTCAATGCTTCCGAGCATGCGTCGAATTGTTTCTGAGCATGCGCAGGAATTTTGCGCGTCGGAATTGCCACAGACGATCGCATTTTTGGATAGGAACTTTTTCCGACCAAAAAATTGTGAGAATGCTCCCAATCTTTTGCTGGCTGGAATTCGGCCAGCGAAAGACCGATGGAGCATACACACGGTCGAACTTTCCGACGAAAAACTCTCATCGGTCTTTTGCGGGCCGAAATTCAGATCGTGTGTACAGGGCAACTGAAAATGCATCACTGATCTCTGATTGCTATATACAGTATATACAGGATCTCTGACTGTCATTCGGGCTCTAGAGAATGCTCTGAGATAATGTATAGTGTATCCATACAGGATGTTCATGCTGTTAGCTACAGCTTGACTGGGACAGTCAGCACCCTGGAGAGATGTATGAGAAACAGATGTGGGGGACCACGCTGACCCCACCCACTATGCAGCACATGTTTTCTGGTAATGCCGATGAATAATAAGACCACCTCTCCTGTTCTCTCTCCTCATACCCCCTGCAGTGCCCCCAACACAGCGCTGGCACCAACCAATACTATGGGGTGACTCACTGAAGGCTAATGTGTGACAGATGGAGATCTTCACCTCTAATGCACCGATCTCACTTACTCTATATTCAGCCACTTTACAGTATACATATATACAGCATACAAACGTTTTAGTTTAGATTTGTTTCATTTTATTTGTTTTTGATCGGATTCAAATTTTTACAAATTCAATGCATTTGAAGTATTTGAATCAAATTCCAAATTAATTATGAAGAATAGCTGCTTCTATTCTATTCGAAATTTGAATTTCAGAAGACGGTTATATTCTTTCTATTTTTATCTATTGTGTTCTAATTTATTCTATTTTTTTCTATTTTATTCTTTTATTTTCTATTCTATTCTCTTCTATTCTATTCAATTCCTTTATTTTCTATTCTATTTTATTCTTTTATTTTCTATTATATTCTTTTATTTTATTTTCTATTCTATTTTCTATTCCTTTAGTTTCTATTCTATTAATTTCTATTCTGTTTTATTCTGTTCTTTTATTTTATATTCTATTGTATTCTGATCTGTTTTACTCTATTCCTTTATATTCTATTCTGTTTTATTCTATGCTTTTTGAAATTTTAATTTCGTAAGACAGCTATGTTATTTCCATTTCATTCTAGTCTATTCAAATCTATTAAATTTTCATTCTTTTCTATTCCTTTATTTTCTAGTCTTTTAGTTTTTATTCTATTATTTTATATTCTATTCCACTCTGTTTTTTTCTATTCTTTTCTAAATTCGATTTTCAAAAGATGGCTGTATTCTAACACTAATACACATAGTCTTTGAAGGAAATCAGCAATATGTTTATATTTCAAATTTGTTTTCGAATTCGATCTCGGTTTCAAATTCAATTCGAATTTTGTATATAAATAAAAAGAAAGATGGTACTCTTTCAAAGGAGAATTGGATTTTACAGGGAGATAACACGTCTATTGGAAGTAGGTAAGGATCAGTCAGATCAGTAAAATATAAATTTTTTATTTAAACATAGTTAAAAAATACATATCAAACATAGTATCTATAAAAGTAAGACCATCCAGTAGTAGTACCATCCAGTAGTATATTCAAAATTCATTCGTGACTGACTGGCTGACAGTCACAAATGAATTTTGAATATACTACTGGATGGTCTTACTTTTATAGATGCTATGTTTGATATGTATTTTTTAACTATGTTTAAATAAAAAATTTATATTTTACTGATCTGACTGATCCTTACCTACTTCCAATAGACGTGTTATCTCCCTGTAAAATCCCATTCTCCTTTGAAAGAGTACCATCTTTCTTTTTATTTATATACCATATATTTAGGGATTGGGAGATCCGTCTATACTATTCCCTGTGTATAGTTCAACCACCTATCATTGTAAATATGAAATTCGAATTTTGTTTCGATAATTTGGATTCACTCAAATTCGTAACTATGGTAATTTGGAAATTTGAATGCATCCGAATCTCTGAATAATGAGAATTTAGTCCGAATTTCCATTCAGAAAGAAACGCACCGCACATGTCTAATTTGAATACCTTTGGCTTCAAAACAGCATCAATTCTTTTAGATACACTTGCACACAGTTTTTGAAAGAAATCAACAATAGTCAGCATTATGTTTACATTTCAAATTTGCTTTCTAATTAGTTTTGATTCAAATTCAAACCAAATTTTGTTTCGCTATAATTTATTTCACATTTAAATTCGTTCCTATTGTGATTCGGAATTCAGATTCTGAACTAGACAAACCGTACATGTCTAATTGATACACTGATTTCTCCTCTTTCTCATATACTGATATTGGTACATTGACCTCACTCCTCTTTATACACCCACATGAATACACGGACCTTTCCCTTCTTCATACACTGATAGTAATACACATCTTATACACTTACCCCTCTCCTCCTTACACACTGACATTGATACATTGACCACTCCCCTCTTTATACCATGACATTGGTACACTGTGCTCTGCAATACCTCTTCACTCCCACAAGGTGTCCTCAGTCTTCTTGGTTGAATGACGCTCATTGAGGGCATTCTGTAGGTGTAGGTTGTCATGGACCCGCCCTCTAATGACCTGTGACCCCATTACCCTACACAGTGGGGTTGATTTACTAAAACTGGAAAGTGCAAAATCTGGTGCAGCTCTGCTTAGAAACCAATCAGCTTCCA
The DNA here is from genome assembly GCF_042186555.1 of Aquarana catesbeiana. Lineage (NCBI taxonomy): Eukaryota > Metazoa > Chordata > Amphibia > Anura > Ranidae > Aquarana > Aquarana catesbeiana. The sequence continues at coordinate 64,568,723 of NC_133332.1, forward strand.
ATTTTTATTTTTTTTTATTTTTGTCAAAGCTTAATTGAACAGACTGAAGTTAGAAGGTGATTGGTTTCTATGCACAGCTGTACCAAATTTTGCCCTCTGCAGTTTTAGTAAATCAATCCCTGTGTATTTATGCTGAAATTGGCAGTGGTATCATCATGTTATCCCCACTGTCTGCATCAGGGACTGCCCACCACCAAGAGAAGAGTCCGCAGCCTAAAGACATTTGTAAACAATTATTACATTTTTTTAAAGCATTAAATACACATGGTGGGGGGATGCTCTTCAGGAAGGGCAGGCTGGTAAGGGGCCTGGAGCTAAAAGCTGGGCTATGAAGTCCAGCTCCAGGCAACATAATATAAATGGAGCCAGCTCTGGGCAAAGCATTTTTTGAGCCAAGTAAAAAAGGGTTAGAACATCTGTTATGCATTTACTGCTGTCTGTTTCCCTATTGGGGCTTCCCCTCCTTTCCTGTCCCAGCAAAACCTTGACACGGGAAATCACCCAAATGAGGACCCAGCACTAGAAAACTGACAGATGTTTCAATCCTTCTCTATTGCTGTTTGTGTCTCAGCTGGAGAATTTCGTTTTACTTAATGTCCTGGTAACAGGAGAATATGAAATAAGAGGAAATCTCTCCAAAGGCGACACAGGCGCAAACATAAAATTTGTGTAACTTTTTTATTCCAACATATTTTTATTAATTTTCTTAAATTTTATACAAACAACAAAACTCATTTACATACACAAACTATAGTCATTCAGAATACACATTTGATATTCATTAAAGTTATATCTACTAAATCATTCAGCTTTCGCGATTGTATATTTCTTCAAAAAAACCCTCCTCTATATATTCTGAGCAACAAGACCACATAAAAAAAAAATTGAGTAAATTAAAAAAAAAACCTCTAGGTGATCAATGTACTGTACATTGCAGGGGTTTTAACAAACTTTGTAGCAGAGTCCTACCTGTTTCAGCTTTGAAGAAATAGCTGTTTCACCAGATTGATGCCATACTGAATCTGAATGGGATGGTCTGGTTCATTATAACCAGCTGGTGCAATTTCAGTGTTCTAATTAGAAAAGCTGCTGTCTCTGCATACATTTACAAGTATTTAACCCTTGGGGAGTATCTCACCAAAATTGAAGTTTGTATTACAAGGGGTTCCTAAAATTTGACTTGTGTTGGTTCAGGCTTCTGTGAAAATCGGTGAGCCAATCACACAAGCAGGACATTACATTTGGGGGGGGGGGGCAGACATGCCTCCAGGTTGACATATTAAGGTTTACAGTAAATTACAGCTGCAGCAGATTTAAAAGACAAGAATTCTATGCATTAAGGTAAAAAAACATCTGTGTGCATCCCCCAGCCCCCCCCCCCCCCCTTATTTCTACCTG